>NC_025691.1:32354000-32387061 GCF_000633955.1 Camelina sativa | reverse complement strand
TTCCTCAACCTGCATCTGAGCAAAACAACACTGCTCTTGTTGAAGATCCAGCTCCTGTTCCAGACAATGTTTCACATGAAACCACTGAATCAGACTCTGATAGTGAGTCTCACCATGATGGTCCTCCTTTATTCTCAGAAGCAGACTTTCCTCCACTTGTTGCTCCAACAATCAATGAACACTGTATGAGAACGAGGGGGAAAGATGGTGTAAGAAAAGCTAATCCGAAATATGCTCTCACTATCACTCAAACACCGGTTAGAGAGCATAAGACAGTAGCATCAACACTCAAACATCCAGGGTGGACAGGAGCAATGGGAGAAGAAGTAGAAACCTTTGTGGAGACCAACACTTTTGATTTGGTTCCTCATGAAGAAGAAATGAATGTTCTAGGCTGCAGGTGGGTTTTTAAAACAAAGATCAATGCAGACGGCAGCTTGGATAAGCTTAGAGCCCGTCTTGTGGCAAAAGGTTACGATCAGGAAGAGGGGGTTGATTTTCTGGAAACATACAGTCCGGTTGTAAGAACTGCTACAGTGCGTCTCATCCTCCATGCTGCAACAGTTCACAAATGGCCTTTGAAGCAACTTGATGTCAAGAATGCGTTCTTGCATGGGGACTTAACAGAAACAGTCTACATGAGACAACCTCCTGGTTTTGAAGATAAAGAGAATCCATCACATGTGTGGAAACTGAACAAAGCAGTTTACGGACTAAAACAAGCTCCACGAGCCTGGTTTGACAAGTTCAGCACATTTCTTCTAAAGTTTGGTTTTACATGCAGCTTGAAAGATCCATCACTCTTCGTGTATGATAGAGGTAATGATATCATTGTGCTGCTTCTTTACGTTGATGATATGGTCTTAACAGGATGTAATCCGGAGCTGATCAACAAGCTTCTCTAGAATCTAAGTGAAGAGTTTCGCATGAAAGATTTGGGCAAAATGAGTTACTTTCTTGGCATCCAGTGTCACTATCATCATGATGGATTGTTTCTCAATCAACACAAATATGCAGAAGATCTTCTCATTGCTGCAGGAATGACTGATTGTGCTCCAGCATCAACACCTCTACCCTTGGAGCTACAAAAGGTTAAAGGGCAAGGGGATATGTTAGACAACCCAACTTTTTTCAGAAGTCTGGCCGGCAAACTACAATATCTAACTTTGACTAGACCAGATATCCAATTCGCAGTTAACTTGGTGTGTCAACGAATGCACTCGCCTACGGTAGCAGACTTCAATCTACTCAAAAGGATTATTCGATACATTAAAGGAACCATTGATCATGGTCTCTCTTTCACTCAGAATACTGATTCTACATTACAAGCATACAGTGACAGTGATTGGGGTGGCTGTCAAACTACTAGTCGGTCCACAGGAGGGTTCTGCACTTTTCTTGGCACCAACATCATTTCTTGGTCAGCTAAACACTAGCCATCGGTCTCACGAAGCTCAACAGAAGCAGAATATCGATGTTTGTCTGACACTGCAGCTGAAGTCAACTGGATAAGAGATCTACTAGACAACATTGGCATGCCTCCAACTCAAACTCCGGAGCTGTATTGTGATAACTTGTCTGCTGTGTATCTTTCTGCAAATCCTACACTGCACAAACAGTCTAAGCATTTCAAGACACACTATCACTATGTCAGGGAACAAGTTGCAGAAGGCTCACTAACGGTTTATCACATTCCGTCGGCTTATCAACTAGCAGATATCTTCACCAAGTCTTTGCCAATTCATGTGTTCAACGATCTAAAGTTCAAACTTGGTGTAGTCTCACCGTCCACACAAAGTTTGAGGGGGGATGTAAAGCAGAACAACACTGCTCTTGTTGTTTTGGTCCAACAATGTAAGAAAATGGGCTTTGTGAATGATGTCCAGCCCATTACGATCATGAGTCGAGAAACACTCTGCAAAGCAAACGGTAACAAAACAGAGCCATGTGCACCTTGCCGTACAGTCAAACCAGTGAAGACAGCTCACTCTACAGCTCACAAAACGCTCCAAACCATGAATAGATTTGTTCCTCTAGGCTCTGCAATCCTCTGCAGATGATGACATGTGTCAGGGATCAACGTAGTTGTTTGTAAACCTAGTCTCTACTATAAATAGATTATGCAATGTAATGAGTGACAATAGGATGGAATAATACTTTTGAGTCACCATCTCTTCTCGTTTACGAGGGTTTATGACTCTTGCTTTCAAGAGCATAGCTAACTCATGTTAGTTGAATGGTTGTAGGCGATCTACTGCAATTTTGTTTCCAGCTGATATAACATTGACGACGTGATGTGTTACATACTTACTAGCTTACATATGTTTAGAAAGAGTGTTCCGCGCAGTACGAGACGAATCTGTATCATCCCAAAATCCGAACGACGTCAAAATACTACATGACAAACCTATCAATGTAATATATATATATATATATATATATATATATATATATATATATATTATAACGTCAAATTATTAAACCCAATTTCGAAAAAAAAGATGAAAAAAAAACTATAACCTTACCTACCAAAAACATTAACTAATATATAAAGACATACGACTTATGAGTTAGGCCATATATAATATAAAGTGAAACTATATGAATTATGAGTTAGGCTATAAGTATATTCACGCACATACATTACATACAATAATAGTTATATGCATGTCCAAAATATCTGGTGTGCCGGCCACTACCACCAACAAACACTTTTTATGCTTCCCATGAACATGAATTGGTACAATTACGTTAAAACATCACCTAACTATTTGGAATTTTATACTTTCATTATTCTCATGTATATAACTCCAATGAAGATTTAGTTGATATTTCTTCTGTTCCAAAGTACAAAAGCATCCTTTTATATTTAGGCTACTACGTCGATAGATCATATCCATAAGTATAGTGATTCCACACCCCAATCTAATAACATCTGGATATCTCATTTTGAATGTTTTAGTGGACGATCGAGTTCAAGATTGTTCATCACAAAGTATCACGATTGCATAGAGATTCGGTCGAATGCTTAATCAACAAATACAATGAATTGGTACTTTGATCCTGGAAATGAGCATATTCCAACATTGAGTTTCACGAATAAAATACATAAAGAAGAGACAATGTGGCTCTTGTCTCGGTGTAACAACACTTTTCTCGACATAAAAAGATGGTTACCAATACTGTATATGGGGGTATTTAAATAGACACTTATATAAATGAACCCGTCCGCTTTTGAATATCAAAGATTGCTCTAAATACATTTCGGATCATAAACTGGGACATACACCCCTAAAATTGTAACCGTAACCAAATTGAATTTAGGTTCAGTTTGCTTTTTTCTTGTTACAGTGTTTGTTTATCCTTAGTTAATGTGGTTGGGGTTACTAACACTAGTTTTTTTTTCTTTATAACTATTAGTGGTTAGACTTACTATTGATTTTTTTAATCTTAATTTTTAGTGTAGTGTTAGAGCTTAAAGAAAAGATGTTTGTCACGGCATGAGACGTGTTTGAAAGATTTCTATTTCGTACTACAAAAGTCAATACGTTGTCTTTGACTCCGTCTTGTTTTTGGTCATCACGAGCATCCTGACATTTTATTTTATTTTACATCTTCAGTCCATATACACTTATCGTCTGAAATATTGTCAAGAGTCGTGAAACATGTCAATTTTCTTTGTATACACCAGCTTCATTTGTCGTGAACTAGACCATGAAATCTTTGAATCTGTAATAAGTTTAGGTCAACAAAAATTGGTCTTTTCCTCACAAGGTGAAATATTCTTGACGACGTCGTGTCTTAATTTGAACAAGATTTTTTTGCCAAATAGAAATCGCTACTATAAGCTTTTGTAATACGAACTCTATATTCTGACCAAATCAGCCCCGAAAAGCAAGTCCGTTGTAAGTTGTAACATATACGTTTTGTCTTGTGAGATTTATTATTAGACCATAAATAGGGCCAAATGTGAGATGATAAATTTTGAAACTCTAATATGGTACAAGAAAAAAGAAAATGGTTGAGAACACTGACCCAAAATAGTATAAATAATCTGCCAGAAGTTTATCGCTCAATAGTTCCTCTCTGACTTTTTTTTTTCTCACCAACGAACCAGTAACCACCACAAAGAATTGCTAAAACTTATTGGCGTTAATAAAGTTAAATAATCATACTCGCTAGACCATTAGATAATATTGACAAATATTTAGTTATCATAAGCATAAGAGTGTTGACAAAAGGGATTAACCATGATTCTTTAAGATTTCACTACAAAAATGATAGTATAAATTAACATCAAAGTAAGAGATAAATAAATAAAATAAAGAATTAGGTATGATTAGTTATAACTTATGTGCTTGTTACTAGGAATCTTTAGACTATCTTCTCCCTTTGTTAAGAAAACTTCCTTTGGTAGGTATCTATTGTTATCATATCACTTCACAATCAGTCGAGTAATTCATATTATTTAATCAACGCTGAATCAATAATAAAAGGGATTTGAGGTGATACATAGGTCGTGCTTACGTAGTGAGTGAACTCTCATATACATATCGTTGAGAACTTTACTTTTTAGTGTCCATGTTTAAGAAAATAAGTTAGATGATTATTTTTTCCAATGATATCACGTGGGTAATAGAGATACCGACGAATAAGATAAATGTGAATTTTGTTATAAAGAATATAAAAATATATCTCGTTAACTTACTTAATATGAAATAAAAATTGCCATACTATATATAACATGAAATTCTGTGAGACCTGTTTTTTGTTTTTGTTTTTTTTTTTTTTTGTTTTTTGTTTTTTTTACCTTTTGTTCTTTAGTAATTTCAACTACTAAATATCCATAAAGTAGGATTAAAACTCGTAATGTAAAATATAAATTTGAAAAATGTCAGTATAAATTTTCCTCTCTTTATTATGATATTAAATGATACACTATGTTTAGCAAAAATGATGTTCATATAGAACAAAGCACATGGATGTTCACTTAATCAGCATAATGTGATTAAAGTGTAATTTGACGTCAGTTTATTTTCTAAGATTCATACTTCTATGGAAGTTTGATCATCATCAAACTGCTACCAACAAATTCAAACTCTTTAGAACCCAACAGTTCATCTTACACTTTTTTAGAACAATCTTTATTTTGTTTATCTGTTGAAACTATTTTTGCTTAGATTTTGTGTCAAACTAGGTAAATTTCAGTAATATTAAGGAAAAAAAGTCTAATACGCTGAACATTCTCAAAATATTATAAGAACAACGAGGAAATAGATCATCTTTAACTATCGTGAGAAGATCAGTATGAAAATACCTGATTAAAGAGTATGCGATTGAAACCGAAACCAAAGTTAATTGATTCTCGGCATTTTTTTGTTACCTCATATTAACTTCTTGGTCATTTCTTAAATTGGGTCTTGGACATCAGTTGATGATGCGCACACTAGTTTGGCTTCAAAGAGAGTAAACGAAGAAGCTACGAGATTTTTATGAGCTCAAACTGTTCTTGGTGAGTGATAATTAGTTTATCATCTTATCGGTTTCTTACTAATAGCAGAAACTCTCTCACTATTATATAGTCGTTGAAAACAAAGTTTATGCTTTTGCCTTTCTAAAAATGCATATTTATACGCACTACAATTTAATAGAAGAGCCATGCTGCGTTTTGATTATACTCAAAAGTGAATAAGCATAGGCAATACATATGATGTTCTAAAGGGTAGTAGGATGACTCTTTCCCGCTGGGAATCCAATTGTTTGAGCGCAGATCAATGATGTCCCGAACTAGAAATTTTATACGCTTATTAAATTGAGGATGACTTGAAAGACTCTTTAAACGTCTGAAGTAATCGTTGAATATCTGTTTTGAGCTAAAGCCTAAGGATGAACCGACAGATATGGAACCAACAAGCTTTTTGCCAACAGTCTAGAGAAAGACACAGACGGCTTCAAGTTTTTCCTCTGATGGACACGTTTTCTCATCATCCCCCAAAAGGTGCTGTATAATAAAAGCAAGTTAAAATGTGTTCTATGAACCAGGAATCATAGCAGCAATAATAAAAGTTAACCTGAACAATTTGGAGAACAATCTTTTGTGGAATCTTCTGCTTTAAAAACAGCTCACCAACCAAACGAAGATTCCCTAGAGTTCGGAGTTTCAACAACATTTCCTTGTCTTTCCGTTCTTTCTTATCATATGGCGCGTTCATCTTTCCAGTCTCATCGCTTAGTTCATCGGTTCCGTTAAACACCATTTCAACTTTATTCAGCAAAACCTTCATGAATGTGATCTCATGATCATCACTACCCATACGCTCAGGTGGAAACTTAGGCAGTCTGTCATGAATATCATAGCACAATTGAGCGTACATAGCGCAAAAAGTCGGCTCAAGGACGGCATTGTCGAAAATAAGGGTTGCCACACGCTACAGAGAAAAGAAAACACAAAATCATCTTGATTGACGTGCCAGAAGAAACTCCCCATACAAATTCTCCT
Organism: Camelina sativa; assembly: GCF_000633955.1. Classification (NCBI taxonomy): domain Eukaryota; kingdom Viridiplantae; phylum Streptophyta; class Magnoliopsida; order Brassicales; family Brassicaceae; genus Camelina; species Camelina sativa. Next base: position 32,380,562 of record NC_025691.1, on the reverse strand, counting down.
TAGGTTCGTTGGATACTCAAGTCAACGTTTTATTATGTATATAAAATAATTCCTCCTTATGTATATAAGGGCGTGTACCTTTAAGATATAAGGTGTAATGCAAGAGCGGATAAGATGGCTAGTGAGACGAACATATTTCTCTTCGGCTAACCTGCTCATTATCCTGGCCATGAAAAAAAAAAAAATTACAAGCTATATCTAAACATTTGATGTTTGGAAAATAAATAATGGCTAATTTGAGAAATTAAAGGTTGAAATATTCCGTTAAAAAAAAAAGGTAGCTGAATAGAGGAACTGATTACCAGCTTTTTTCTTCCAAAGCAAATGCGTTATATGTTATCCAATCTTGCAACAGTACTGTAGATCGGAAACAAACCAACGACTCATCATCTTCTATGTTTTTTTCGGTCATCTATGATCTTGATTACGTTTTGGTAAAAAGGCTAGACGAATCTGAAATATATATAGAAACGAGTGGCCAAAGCATGGTGGAAACGTGTCCAATATTGATAATGGGTGAATATTCCCCATGCATCAATGTTTTTGGAAAAATCAGACCTGGATAACTGAATCACCGGTGACCGAAATTTATAGTTTTGTCTTTGGGCTAGTTGAAAATTGGAACAAGTAAAATGTGAAAAAGAAATAAAGATATTACATGCAAGTGTCTTAAATGAATATGAGAGTTACTGGGTTTAGTTCCCCATGTTTCTTATAACTTTCTCATTGACCCACCCACTGTAACTTTTTTTTTTTTTGACGATTGATGTAAACAAAAAATAAAACATGTCAACTATATATCTACTTGCATTTTAACAAAAAAAAAAAAAAAANTATCTACTATTTATAAAATTATACTGTAAATAATACTATAATAGTACTTGTTTTTGGAAAATAACAGTTTTTCTTATAACCATGGTTTTAGCTTTGCATGGCTATAATTAAAATCCCATCGACGTTTCGTAGTTAATCTCTAGGATTACTGGATTTGATCTCCAAGTCCAAGCTATATATTCAGAGACTCCAAAATACACCTTATAGTATAAGAAGACCGGAACATCCATACTCAATTTGGCTTTCTTTAACATATATGCGTCAAGATATACTTCATTTAGGCTGTATGGTTTAATTTTTGTTTTGGAATTACAAACATATATCAAAAGCTTCTAAACTTTACAGAGGAATAATACTGATTATTTTCACTGTGAATACATTTATACACAAAAAAGCATAAATGAAGGAGGATTTTGCTGTTGAATCAGCATGATTAGAGCATAAAGAAGAAGAGAGACCAATGATCAATATGTATCATTATATATCATACAAATTAATTAGTCTAATTAGTACGTGTATGTCAAACTATAACACATCACGTAGATGCAATATACAATCAAATACATAACTAGTTAAAGAAAAAAAGAAGAATAATCTTTGGGGAATTTTCACCCATTATCAATATTGTGGTACTTAAACCAACTCTGAACATAATGGTGAGCTCATGGTCGAGACGCAGCCTTTAAGGCGATCGATAATTACAATCTTTGTCTTCGTGAGGCTTGCGTGTTAAGTTAAAGACAGTCCTTCTTTGACACACTCGTCGAACTTCTCTAGCACCGCCACCATTTTTACGGATTCTCTGACCAACACCTCTTGATTAAATGAGCTAGAGCGCAGGTTGACAGCTCGTTGGGAATGGCGGTCTCTCGTTCTGCCCTTTAAAAAAACACCAAAAATTTTTAAAACCCTTGCCGCCTTCTTCAGCTTCCTCTATTTCAGGTTTGATCACTAGAAATGATTTTACTGAATCATTGATTTGGAAATCTAAAACAAAATCATTTGTTATTGAATCCTTAATTTTAAAACTGTTGTTGAAATCTTATGATTTGCAGATGGATTTGTCCACCACCCTACGGTAACCATTCAGACCCATAATTTTTTGGAAAAGAAAAAAAAAATCAAGATCCAATAAACCGTGATATTACTTAAAATTTTTGTATATTCATAAAAACCATGAACCAGAAAACACCAATAAAACTTCATTAATCAATTTATAGAAAAGGTGCCCTAACTATTTCCCGGTGGGAACCCAATTGTTGGAGCGCAAATCAATGAGATACTGAACCACAAATGCTGATTGCAAAACCAACCGAGGATGTTTTAACAAATTCTTTAAACGTTTGAAACACTCATCGTTGGTCTGTCTATCAAGCACTTTGCCCACAGTGTGGAGAAAGAGACTAACTGCTTCGAGTTTCTCCTTCGGTGGACACATTTTCTTATCATCCCCCAACAGCTTCTGTATAGTAAAAGTAAATTCAATTATACAACCTAAGCAAAACATAACTTGCAAAGTTACGTAACTTATCTTAAGTTAACCTTAATAATGCGCTGAACTATCCATTGCGTAACCATCCTCAACTTAAAAAGCTCACCAACCAAACGAAGATTTCCTAGAGTCCGGAGGTTCGACAATATTTCCTTGTCCTCCCGTTCTGCCTTATGATCTGGCGAGTCCATCTTTCTAATCTCCTCACTCAACTCGTCAGCTCCCTCGAACACGGTTTGACATAAATTCAACAAAATCCTGTTGAATGTGATCATCTCACTTTCTCCATGCTTTGCAGGACGAAAGCTAGGGAGTTTGTCATGTATATCATAGCACAACTGAGCGTACATAGGACAAAAGGTCGGCTCAAGAACAGCTTTGTCGAAGATAAGGGTCACCATATCCTACAGATGAACCCATGAAAGAAAAAGGTTAACTAATCAGCCATTATGACATAACCAAGCAAGATACGTAAAGAACATGTAGTAAACCAAAAGTCACTAAATATAGTTCGATTTTAATATATATAGAAAATACAAAAATAATTATTTCTTCTAGTTCTTCAACAAAAGTTTCCAAAACAAACTAAAAAAATCTAAATTTCAACACCAAACCAAAAAAAGATTGGGTAATGGTTCAGATTTCTCTCCTAGTTTAAACATCTGAAACGAATAAATGGAATGCCTAACATAAAATATACTTATAAATAAACAAAAAAATTAAACTTAATATGTGCCTTAAGATGAGACCATGCACCTTTAATATATCAGATGTGATGCAAGTGTTGATAAGTTGGCTCTTGAGACAACTATATTTCTCTTCCGCTAGTGAGTTCATTATCCTGGCCAAACAAAGTATAAAAGCTAAATCTTTTAGATGTTTGCATACGTACAGTATAATAAAATAAAATCGATGCTGATTTGAGAAATCAAAATCAAAGTCTATATATCACAAAATCTCCTACAAAAAAATGTAGCGGAGGGAGGAATCAATTACGAGTTTTTTTCTTCCGAAGCCCATGCTTTGAATGTTATCCAATCCTGCACCAATATTGCAGATCGAAAACTAACCAACTTAGCATCTTTCATGTTTTTTTCTGTCATTTATGATCGTTGTACGTTATAAAACAAAGACTAGAAGAGTCTAAAATATATAAGAAATGAATATAGCCAATGCATGGTGGAAACGATTCCAAAACTGATAATGGATGAATGTTCCCCATGCGTCAGTAATGCTAATAAATAACCGGACCTAGAAAACTGAATCGTCGGTGACCGAAATTTATATTTCTAATAAACTGACGTTTTGGCATTTCTACACATCTTAAAAAAAGAGTTTGGTTTTTATTTATAAATTTTTTTTTGGTAAATAAAGAAAATAGAAACCATTAATCAATTTTTTAGGAACAAAAATAAATTGTAGAACATTAATTTATTAGAAATATAGGGATTAGTTTTGTTTTTGAAACTAGTTGAATAGTGACATTCTATACAAAACACATATGTTTCATTCCATTAAAACAGAACACAATATATAAAGTAAGAACCATAGTTTAAAATACAACAAAGATAGGCAATCCCCAAAGCCAATACAACAAAGAGATAGAGGTAAATTTGATCATTCCCGCTTATCTGACTTCAAGAGAAGAATCACTAGGTAGATTAGATCTAAAGAATATTATTCTTCAACGAATCGTCTACTTGATTGTAACATGCAGGTAAACCGTAAACCGTAAATCTAAAGTATTTTGTTTTCGTAGAATAATACAACACCAAAAGTCTATTTCGCGACACTTAAATATTATTTTATTTTGTAACTTCCTTTAAAATGAGAGACCAATGATTAATAAGTATAATTTTTACTCCTATAACATACAAATTAATTAGCCTAAATACGTGTATATCAAATCATAACATCACATAGATGCAATATACAATCAAATAACTAGTGAAAGAAAAAGAAGAATTGTAACTTTGGAATGAGATCAGGTTATAGATACTTAACACAAGTTTGATCTACTATGCATTTACAGGAACAGAGGAAGAAGTAAATGGTGAGCTAATGGTCGAGACGCAGCCTTTAAGTCGATCTAGAATTGCGTTCTTTGTCTTTGTGAGGCTTGCGTGTGATGTCAAAGGCAGTCCTTCTTTGACACACTCGTCGTACTTCTCAAGCACCGCTACTATGTTTGAGAAGTCTGGCCGCTTCGAGGGATTCTCTGACCAACACCTCTTGATTAAGTGAGCTAACGCAGGTTGGCAGCTCGCTGGCAATGGTGGTCTCTCGTTCTATATTATAAATAACTGAAAAATTCAGTAACTTGTATCCCAAGAAACAAAACAACAATCTTTAATCTTAATCACAAACACTTCTTCACGGTGGTAAGTGATGAATAAAAGACTGACCTTTTCAGCGACTGCAAATGCGGCTTGCACGGGAGTCATACCTTGGAACGGAAGCAATGCAGTGGTGAGTTCCCATAGAACGATGCCAAAGCTATAAACGTCAACTTTTCTAGTGTAAGGCTTCTCTTTGATCATCTCTGGAGCCATCCATCGATACGTTCCCATATTACCCTTGGCCTCTCTGCATTGCGTCTCAAGACAAGAAGTCCCAAAGTCTGCAACTTTAACCCTCATTTCGTCATTCAAAAGCAAATTGTTGGACTTCAGGTCTCTGTGGATAACACCTTGTGAGTGAAGATACTCCATTCCTCTTGAGATGTCTAGGGCCAGTCTCAGTACGGTCTCGATCGAGAGTGAGTAAGGCTCTTTCTTGTTTAGGTACATTCGGAGGTTTCCTTGTGACATGTACTCTGTTATTATGCAGTATACCGGCGGTTTCTTGCACGCTGCTATGAACTATATACCAAAATAAGAATACAATTAGTGAAACTCTCATAATACAAAACAAAATTTAAAGGTTAGAGAGACAGATATGCTCTAGCTCTAAAGACAAAATCTTTGCTCTGTTTTTTTCTTTTTGTACTCCCACCAAGATTGTAAATCTTTATAATGAATGGTTTACACTTTGAGAATAACATGAAGAATTCAAACCTGAACGATGTTAGGGTGAAAGAGACGAGAAAGCAGAGCAACCTCGGACTTAAATTGTTGTTCGAGCTTAGTCCTTGTCTCTTCTTTGTGTGTTGCGATCCTCACCATCTTCACGGCGACGGCTCTTTGTTTGTAGATCCCTCTGTAAATTCTCGAGTGTGCTCCCGAGGCAAATTTGTTTCCGATAAAGAGCTGAGAAAGATCTGCGGTCCATTCCTCTCTTTCGCCTTTAGACGCTTCCCATGTCTCCACGTTCTCGGACTCGAGGATCATAGACCAAGATTCCATACTGTCGAATCTCTTCTTCTCCATCGTCTCTGCTTCTGCATACCGGTTGGTTTTAGAGGAAGATGGATGAGAGGGTAAAGGCGGGAGGGAAGGCTCTGGTGGTAATTTGGATCTTAGAGACCACCGTATACGAAACGGATTGAAACAAGAACTTGACATGGTAAATCAAGTAGAATTTTTTTGGCTTGGATCACAAGGTAGGTTTTGAAAAGCAGAGGATCTTAGGGTTAAAGATGTGTTAAACTAGGTATTTCCTTCTGAAAGTATGAATAGATTTCAGGAAGTGCATGAACTGATTCAAAAACATGGGTTCGATAGGATCTCCCGAGAATTTAGCCGCCGTGTCATTAATTTTCTCGGGGAAACAAAAACAAAATCAGGGAAAAGAAGAGAAAAAGAACCCAACAAAGAAGTTTTGAAAACAGAAGAGACTTAATGTCAAAAGGATGAGACTTTTACAGGAAGGAAGCAGAAACAAAGAAGGAAACAAATGGGTTTGATCATCGTCTGTTTTTTTTTTTTCGTTGCCTCGTAGAAGAACAATGATGAAACTTTCCGGGAAACTTTTCCGGGGGAAAAAGGACACGAGAAGAAAAAAAGCACCAGAAAGTTTTGGATACAAGTTGAGTTTTGGAAGTTGAAGAAGAAACCAAGTGAATAAGGAACGGATCCAAAGTATGAAAGAGATTTTCAAAGGTTTCTCGTGATTGCTTCGTTCAAAAGTTTGCCTTTTAATAGAGAAAGAGTTTATATTTATAGAGATTATAAATTACTCTTTTTCTCTTTGAGAACATATCAAATCGTGTTCGGTTCGTGTTTAGTTTTAGGAGTATATTATATTGTCTCGTTATCGTAGTCAATGCCAAATCGCCATGGTAACGAGTCGCCAAGTTACCGACTTATAAATTGCTTCATCTTATTGGATCGATCATGAATAAATAAAAAAATAATAACAATAGATTTTATTTGGATATAATTTTGGACTAAATTCACGGTTATTTACACAAATATATCTCAAGGAACCATTCTTATCCAGCTATCCAGTCAAAAATATTTTAATTATTCGTTAAATAACCTAGAAAATTACATAGAGTACGGTATTCATCAACTTCGGAAAAAAAAAATCACTAGACTGCTACAATACTGTATTTGTTCCAACATCAGTTTTATTTGGTATTTTTATTAAGATTTTATTAAGATGAAATATACATTTGTCTCTTTACATTAATTTAACCTTTTTTTTTTGTCATCGATTTGTAATATACATTGAATTGTTTTAGTAGATACAATAAAGTGAATAAGTATCCTGATCCATTCACACCATGAATCCTTTTGTCGGCTCCATTCCATTGCATGGATCTAACACTACTACACTAGGGAAGATATATAATTACATCGTAACACAAAACGACCAAACCATATACTAATTCTCGATCATTGTTGTTTAATTTATAGTATGATAAAATCATATCAAACTTAGAAACACTATCATTCACAGTTTCTAATCTCTGTATTTTATTCCTTAAACCATATAATAAAAGATGATATAAGGCTTATATATCATAAACTAAGTTAGTTTATAATCTATTTCATACAAAAGTTACCTAATAAGTAATAATTAACTTTATTTAATGATTCGGCAATGTGTGAGAGTGGAAGTAAAACTGTGCAAACAAAAAAAAAGCGAAAAATATTTACATCTGTACTTGGCGACAAATAATATTTGTGAAAGAAAACAATCCGTGAGTGAGGCAATTCGTTGCCTTTTCGTACTAAATAATTTAAATCTTACAGATCATACAACATCATGTATTTTACCAAGTGGATTCTTACACGTGGCAGTGTCTTAACGGAACCACGTGGAAGCTGACTAGCTGTAGAAGCTATCCAGAACAAGGAATTATTATATTATCTAGGCGGGCCTAAATAATTCTCAATTTGGGCTAAAATCTGTAGGCCCATTATCTAACATCTTCGTGTTTCACTTTCACCAAAACGTACACTCAAAAATCCAACGGCCCAGAATCGATCTCACGACTAAAAGTAAAATGAATAATAGAGAGACAGAACAACAACAAGTTGAGCTAGGGTTTCTAATTTCAAAACCCCCTCACTGAGGCTCATCTTGTTCTAGCATCTTCTTCTTCTTCTTCCCTTAAAGTATTCAACTTTATCTGAATTTGAACATTTCCTTCTCTTTCATTTCTCTGCCTTTCGATCTGTAAGCATCTGGGTTTCTCCCTTTCTCCATCTATTCATCGGATTTTGGGTTAAAGTTTGAAGCTTTTTTGGGGAAGGGGTTGAAAAATGGGGAAATCTGGAGGAAGGAAGAAGAAGAGTGGAGGTAGTGGTGGTGGTGGTTCGAATTCGAATTCGAATCAGGTGAATTCATCTGAAGCTTCTTCAGGATTATCCAAACCGTCAACGACTGTTGTTAACGGTGGTGTTGATTTCGACGCTTCGGTATTCTTGAAACGAGCACACGAGCTTAAGGAAGAAGGTAATAAAAAGTTTCAAGCAAGAGATTACGTTGCTGCTCTTGAGCAATACGAGAATGGGATTAAGCTTATTCCTAAGAGTCACCCAGATAGAGCTGTGTTTCATAGCAATAGAGCTGCTTGTTTGATGCAGATGAAACCTATTGATTACGAATCTGTTATTTCTGAATGTTCTATGGCTCTTAAAGCTCAGCCTGGTTTTACTCGTGCTTTGCTTAGAAGAGCTAGAGCTTTTGAAGCTGTTGGCAAGTTTGATTTAGCTGTTCAGGATGTTAATGTTTTGTTGGGTTCTGATCCTAATCATAAGGATGCTGGTGAGATTTCTAAGCGTTTGAAAACTGCTTTGGGTCCTCATCAAGATTTGCAGAGCCGTCCTTCACCTGCGGCTCTTGGTGCCTCGGCTGCTTTAGGTGGTCCCATTGCTGGACTTGGTCCTTGTTTACCTTCTCGTAATGTTCACAAAAAGGGAGTTACTTCGCCTGTTGGGTCTGCTTCATTGCCTAATGCTACTAATGGTAAGGTAGAGAGGTCACAGGTGGTCAGTCCTGTGACTGAAAATGGCGGTTCTGTTGGGAGTAAGGGGCAGGCGTCGAGAGTTGTGTTGAAGCCGGTTAGTCGTTCTCCGAAAGGGTCGAAGGTGGAGGAGTTGGGATCTTCATCTGTGGCGGTTGTTGGGAAGGCTCAAGAGAAGAGGATTAGGTGGAGGCCGTTGAAGTTTATGTATGATCATGACATAAGGTTAGGTCAGATGCCTGTGAACTGTAGGTTTAAGGAACTGAGAGAGATTGTGAGCAGTCGTTTCCCATCTTCGAAGGCGGTTTTGATCAAGTACAAGGACAATGATGGAGACTTGGTGACTATTACTTCTACCGCAGAGCTGAAGTTGGCGGAATCTGCTGCTGATAGTCTTTTGACTAAAGAGCCTGATACTGATAAATCTGATTCTGTTGGGATGTTGAGATTGCATGTTGTTGATGTAAGTCCTGAGCAAGAGCCGATGTTGCTTGAGGAAGAGGAGGAAGAAGTGGAAGAGAAGCCTGTTGTAGAAGAAGTCGTATCATCTCCTACCGAGTCAGTATCGGAAACAGAGATTAACAGTGAGAAGACGGATAAGGAAGTTGAAAAGGAGAAAGCGAGTTCTTCTGAGGATCCTGAGACCAAGGAACTGGAGATGGACGACTGGTTGTTTGATTTTGCTCATCTCTTCCGCACTCATGTTGGTATTGACCCTGATGCTCATATTGACTTGCATGAGTTGGGAATGGAACTTTGCTCAGAGGCGCTTGAAGAAACAGTGACAAGCGAAAAAGCTCAACCACTATTCGATCAAGCTTCCGCTAAGTTCCAGGAAGTTGCTGCGTTAGCTTTCTTCAACTGGGGAAATGTTCACATGTGTGCTGCTAGAAAGAGGATTCCTTTAGACGAATCTGCTGGGAAAGAAGTGGTTGCGGCACAGCTTCAAACTGCTTACGAGTGGGTGAAAGAGAGATACACATTGGCAAAGGAGAAATATGAACAGGCCCTCTCAATCAAACCAGATTTTTACGAGGGTTTGCTTGCATTAGGACAGCAGCAGTTTGAAATGGCGAAGCTACACTGGTCTTACTTGCTAGCTCAGAAGATTGATATCTCAGGTTGGGATCCATCAGAAACCTTAAACCTCTTTGACAGCGCAGAGGCGAAGATGAAAGATGCTACAGAGATGTGGGAGAAGCTTGAAGAGCAGAGGATGGATGATCTTAAAAACCCGAATTCGAACAAGAAAGAGGAAATCTCAAAGAGGAGAAAGAAGCAAGGAGGAGATGGGAACGAAGAGGTTTCAGAGACAATTACTGCTGAGGAAGCAGCAGAGCAAGCGACTGCAATGAGATCACAGATCCATCTGTTTTGGGGAAACATGCTGTTCGAAAGATCTCAAGTTGAATGCAAAATCGGGATGGATGGTTGGAATAAGAATCTTGATTCAGCTGTTGAAAGATTCAAACTTGCAGGTGCTTCTGAAACGGACATAGCAACTGTTGTCAAGAACCATTGTTCCAATGAAGCTGAAGCTACTGAAGGAGGTAATGAGAAAAAGGTACCTGCACCTTGAAACCCTTAATTCTTTAACAAGATATCTGAACTCAAGAGCTAAAAAAACAGAACCCGATTCTCGCATAATGAATGGTTGTGTAACTGGAAAATGAACCCTGAAAATGTAGACTGCTGGATCTTGCTTGATTTGATGATTCACAGATGGTTCTTTCAAGTTTATCTTCTTCACCTCAAAGGTGATAAATTTTCCAGGGTATTTGTTGTGTTAGATAAATTTGTAAACTCTGTTTAAGTTTCAACCTTTTTAATCTTTGTGTCGTTTTTGCTTTGGTGATTGATTTATTATGAACTTGCTTCTTGTTATCTAAGGAGAAAAGCTTTTTAATCTTCATTAGTGTTAGAAGTTATGAGACAGAGTGTTCTGTTCTTTACTTGATTTGATGATACACACATCAGAACTTTTAGAAATCAGATTATTATTATTATTATTATCTTCCATAAACATAAGCACCCCACACTTGAAACACACCAATTGACCAAACAATTAATCACCAGATTATTAGATATGTAAACACTAATACCAGTCTGAACTTATTGACATAACATAACACAAACTCATACTTCTTTCTTCTGTTCCACTTAAACCTCAAATCCGCGTTTTAGAAAGTCTCTACGGCTGCTGTTGGAGTCAATTCTGTAACTGCAGAAGCATTCTTCATGGCCTCGAACCGTGGCTCCTTTGGCTGAAACTTGACCCCTGCGTAGAGCTTCATGTAGTCATCAAAGACGAAACTTGGGTAGTCGGAATCTTTCTCGACGAGTGATGTAGCTGGAGAGATCTCGGCATCACTTGCCGGGTTGTAGAACGATGCAATGGACATTCTGTTTCCTTCTTTTTGAGTCACCACACGGTGCATCACACTCTTGTACTTGCCGTTGGTTATCACCTACACTCAATCAAGATTATCCATATTCAGGTTAAACAAAAAATCTCATCAAACCAAGACTAAACCAAAACCCAATTTCAATACCAAAACATTGGTTTTGAAAATGTCGTGTGAACATGACTTACCTCAAGTTGGTCACCAAGATTAATGACAATGGAGTGGTTGAGGGGAGGAACATCAATCCAGTCACCATCTTTAAGAAGCTGGAGACCACTGACCTTGTCGTCTTGAAACAACAAGATGATGCCTCCTGCATCAGTGTGGGCCCTAAGACCTTTGATCATCTCTGGTTTAGGACATGGTGGATAGTTGCTCACCTTTGTCCCAAACGTTGGACCTTTTGTTCCACGAAACGCTTTCTTCAAATACCCTTTCTCTAACCCTAGGTTCTCACACAATAGATCCAACAAATCCTCAGCAAGATTCTCCAATCTCTCCCCAAAGTCTTTCATGGGCGTCCTGCCAAAACAAAAAGCAAAAAACATTTTTACTATTTCAATTGAATATATTACATATTTACCAAAAAATAATATTTTTTGACTATGCAAGTATCCCAGCAAGTAAAATAATGCTCTTACCCAATAAAATATCACAAAAGTAAAAAAATCTGAACTCATGCATGTGAGAAAAAATATTTAAAAAAAAAAAGTTCAAACTAAAGGTAAAAGTGGTAGAGTGGATTACTGAAATTTGGTATAGTGAAATTTATGATTATTATTTTATAGAAGATATAAAAACTCATATATTATTTGTGTTAAAAAAAAATTTTATGATGTACCTGTATTCATCAGACATATCAGAAATGTCACTGAGATTTGATTGAGGGAGGTGACGAACATAGAAAGTGCTTTCCCAATCGACATCTTCGACTTCTGTCTCAAGTTTATCCAAACCTTTGGACTTGAGCATGTCATTGAACTTTTGTTCTTGATATGTCTTGTAATGTCCCTTTGTCATCTTCTCGATCTTGTCCATTAAGTCATGTGGTATTCCATGGTTCATTATCTGAAAGATTAAATTAATTAACCCCAAATTAACAAAATAAAAGTTCCACATTCCCACTAAGAGCTAGCTATAATCAAACCATGAATTGTGTATGTACCTCAAAGAAGCCCCAGTTTTCACAAGCTTCATTGATTAAAGCCATGGTTTGGTCTCTCTCTTCACCATCGAGCTTGGACAAGTCTACCACTGGAAACGTCATGTTCTTCTCCATCTTCCTCTCTCTCTTCTTTGAAAGTACTCTATTTGAAGTTGCAAGTTGTGTGTTGGTTGATTGCTTTGATGTGAGACTTAGTGAAGGAGAGAAGGTTGCTATTTATAGGCGCAAATGAGGGAAATTGGATTTAAACTAAAATAAATATATTAAAAAATTGTAAAAAAAAATATGTGATAGTCATAGTCATAAGATAAGATGTATAATTGTTTCATTCAAATTGATATAAGAAAAAAGAAAGAAGAAGTTAAAAGTAAAAGAAACAGGAGTTCGTGGAGCATGTATGTGAGCACATCTATCGTGGACCCCTACCCTCTCTTTCTTTATGAGATTGATTCATTTGGCATTTTCCTTTTGGGGTCTCTCTTTATATGCACTTCAATTAGTTTCTTTTCTCTTCCCATTTTCGAATTATAAAATTGGTAATAATTAGAATGGTTACAAATAAGAAAATTGCATAGGATCTTCAAGTATTTTAAGATAGCTCTAAATTACAAGTCTATTTGAGCCATCTTTCACGTCATAAGTTCAAAACCAAATCGAAGAATAGTTTATTCCAAAGTAAGAAGACTAGTTCTATCACTTGCATTTTTCATCTTCAAGATACACAAATTATTTTACATTTTCTTGAAACTGCCTTCTTCAAACTGTTGTAATATAGTAGTACTCTGCGGTTCATATCAAATGTGTAACGCCTTGTTTTAATTTTGGCTTTGTAACACCGTCCAACTTATAAAGATTAGTATTTTTTTGACATCTAATCTGTAATCCCGTAAAAATCGTTTAATTTGTCTATTTTATTACTCATCACCATAAATTGTCTTGTATGTTTTGTTTTGTTTTGTATATTTATTGAAACTTATCTTTTGAGATTATCTATAATAAAGTTGTGTTAGACTACCCATGCCACTTGTTCTAGTTTTTTTTTTTTTTTTTTTTTTTTTTTNAAATAAAACAAATCTTAAATCAGTGATAATAAACGATGATAATGATAGCATGTTGTTATCATTTTCCGAAAGTAGTTCTTGCAAAATAGTTTTGTTAGATAAAGCCATAAAGGACGCAAAACAAATTAGAAAGCATATACAATGGGATATAACTATCAAATTTAACATGGTGGCTTGTTTGATATATTCTTGCTTCGCCACCTTTTGATATATCAATTCATCTTTAAGTTCCTCCACACTTTGGAGGAATACTACGTTGATCTGATGTTTCATAATTAAAGTATATAAGTCAAATAACTATATACAGAATTAAATTTATCGAATATTCCAAAACTCTATTTTGAAGGTAAGCAAATGGTACACAAACCATAAATATTACTTCTTTCTTTTCACTTAATTAAAACCTTTTTTCTAACTCAATAATGCACCCAAAAATATTACAACCGTAAGCCGTCGTACGTATATATAATATAAAATGTTATTACGTTAACTATTGAATACAAAATGTCTCTTTCACTCTCTTCCTAATCCCTATCTTCGTAAAAACGTTGACCAGGTGAGAACGAAGACTCCGGTCGTGGCTGCTACCTACTTTTCTCTTTGGAAGATCAAAGACTCCATTCATGCGCGTTATAACTTTTTTATTTTAAAATAATTTTCTAAATTTGGATACGCATGATTATGAATAATGTTTATAGATCTTGATTAAAGTTTGGCTCGAGAAATAAAAATAAAGGAAAGAAAGAAGTTTAAAGTGTGCATTCGAAACAGTTTAATATAATATTCGTAATCATGTGTGTGTACGCACATAATTTATAATTTGATTACCAAAAGATGTAATATGGTGGATACAACAACAACGAGAAGCAAAAAATTAACATAAATAGTATGATTTTAAATGTGGATTAGGCTTCAGAAGACACATTGAAGATCTCTCAACCACCAATGTTCCCCTCTACCCTATATATTTTACTACTTCATGCGAATTTGGTTCAATCTTTTTTTGTTCAATTTAATCCTTTTTTAAATTTTTTGTGTAATCTAGTTGATGATATATAGAATATTCTGTATCCATTTAAATTCAGAATAAGATTACCCAAAAAATTAATTATACGTAAAGAATATTTTGTTGATCTCGTGTATATAGATTAAGAGATGCACTATTAAACGTTTTCGATATTATAAACGAGCGCAAATTAACGTGTAATGTTCACCGACTGACTTCTTGGTAATTTTGAAATCAATCCGAAAGTCAATAGGTGTTGATTAGATGCTTTGCCGCATCTCTCTTGATTTCTTTTCGTGAAAAATATTTTAAGAAAATTGTTGTTTCACTACAATAGAACTAGCTAAGTAAAACTTATATATTTGATATATAATACGTCTTTAATTTTCCTTTCTCGAATTAGACTATTACTTGTATTTTGTCATTGCCGACTACTTTTATAATGCGGATCGTGTTTATGCATCTACTACTACAATCATGCACATGTACGTGTCTGCTGGAACATTAATACCTTACGAAAAGAAAAACAATGAGATGCTAGTAAAGTAATAACAGTCGTTATTGGTTAAGGAAAATAAAATGCTTCTAAAAATTACATTCCCCAAACTCTTATTCAATAGTGCACGCTCAATATTCTCCGGCATCAAGTCTAGTCATTAGTCAACTAATGTACATGAAATTTTATCGATGTATTAATAAATTCATATTAGTCTTCCTCCTTGACGTTAGCTTCAATCACAAATTTTTATATTGTGTTAAGTGTCTGCTAGACATCAATTGACGATTAATAATAAACGCAATAAGATGATCTTGACCTTATACATAAACGTAAATGAGACATCAGAATTTAGTTGGCCTTTATTAATAGATTGATGACGAAGTATATATAATGTGTAATCTACAAAATCTCTTTCTTTATTCCTTTAAGAGGTCAGAGTTTTTTTGGTCAATTGGTTATACTTACGAGTGGTTGAAAGCATAGCGTACGACAAATCAAATCACACAAATTAGGTTATATCACAAGAGGAAATGTATCAGGTTCATGAACTTCCCATATCTTCCTTTTTTTTTCTTTTTGAATTACTCATTTACGTCACGATTCAGCATATTTGTAAAAGTTAATATATGCATTTCTATATCTCTATAAAGCACGAGGTTAATATTGAATAATGGGATTTTTTCTTTTTCGAAATTAGGCCTAGGCATAAAAACCGTACACTAGGCCTGGGCATTCGGTTAACCATTCGGTTTCGGTTCGGTTGTATTCGGTTTCGGTTATTTTGGATATAGTAATATAGTAACCATTTGGATATTTTTGAAATTTCGGTTCGGTTCGGTTCGGTTTCTTTCGGTTCGGTTTCGGTTTGGTTATTTAAATAAATAACCATAACTAACATAAATTATATTAACATTAACCAAATAAACCAAATATAACCAAAACTAACCGAATATAACCAAAATTAACCAAATATACAATAACAAAAATACAAAAAAGGGAAAAATATGGATTCAATTTTACAAAATAGTATTTAACTTTGTAAATTCAAAATAATAACATTTACATATATTGATTATTTAAAATATTTAATTGTTTTGAATCTAGAAATAATTTATATTTTAAGTTTATTTTATAGTTTTGCATAATATTAAGTATATAATATTTGATATCTTCTAGGTTTTCGGATATTTCGGTTAACCATTTAATTGTCGGTTCGGTTCGGTTCGGTTTCGGTTAGTTTGGATATAGATTTTTACTAACCATTCGGGTATTTGAAAAATTTCGGTTCGGTTCGGTTTGGTTTTTTTCGGTTCGGTTTCGGTCGGTTATTTGGTTATCGGTTATTTTGCCCAGCCCTACCGTACACGAATACCCAACCCGGAACCCGACCCAAAAAATCGGGTTCGGGTTTGCCTATAAAACTCTATTGGGTTCTATCTTCTAATACACGTGGGTTCGGGTTAGGATCGGGTAATACCCGGTACCCGTTTGGGTACCCATTAAACCCGAACATATAAACATATTTATAATATTTATCATTAATATAATGCAATTACCCCAAAATTATAATCATAATTTTGAATATTTCATTTAGTTTTATACCTAAATATCAAAAATAATCAAAATATCTAAAATATTTTGTTATGTAAGTCAAAATTTATCTAAATTTATTTAAATTTAATTATATTTTTTCGGGTACCCGGTAGTTCGGGTACTAATCGGGTTCTAAAATTTGTAACCTAAACCGACCCGAACCCGATAGTACCCAAACCGAACCGAACCCATATATCTAAAAATACCCAATAGATTCTATTTTTCTAAACCCGTTTACCCGAACCCGAATGGGTAATACCCGAACCCGAACGGGTTACCCGAATGCTCAGCCCTATTCGAAATATTCGGTTTACTTGAAAGAGATATGATGCAAAGTTACAAATATATCATTCTATGTTGGGTGAATATTGTATAATTTCTTAAGAAAATTTATTTGTGCTTTGGATGCTATTACAATAATCGATGAAACCCTTCCCGTTATTAACACAAACCAAGATTATTTAACCATAAAAAATTGTTTATATGCAATTAGAACATTATCTATGTTAGTTAACCATGAGTTTGAACCATCCATGGTCCATACAAAATAAAAAAAATGTAACCATGAGTTTGAATATGTCGTTTTCAATTCTAGTGCTATTAGTTAAAATTTGTAAAGGTTTTAAAAATATAATATTAGCTAGGTTAGTTTTCACAAAAAGATTCGGATTGCAATCTGAGAGTTTACAGATTATCACAATTTGTCGATTCATGACAATTAAAGTATACCGATACAAAGTGATTCTAACACATGATTAGGAATAACGAATGACTTCTTTTGATTTTTAAACAAAGAGTGATCAAGCATGGATTTCGCATCTTTTTAATCACAACGAACCAGTACATATTATTTTACTTTAGTTGTAACAAGATTCTTGCTTAGGAATAAATTAGTATGTGAACATATAATATGTTGGTTTATACGTTTCTAATTATTGTAATGTCATGTTGATTAGGTTATCCATTCTTTATGATGAAGAATGGATTCTTCATATTCTATGTAACACTTGATTAGATTAACTGGTTGATCCCTGGCTGCTTTCTTTATAGTATAGGATTTAATATTGTCTTATTGAGGAACATTTCTTTTAATATTAAGGTTCTTACATATTTAAGGTTCCATAAATATCGATCAATGAACACAGTAAGGATACTTATGGCCGCTCTTCAAATTTTTCTTTAGTTCAATATATTGTATATGAATCTACATAATATAATAACAAGAGTTAACAACTAACAAACAGGTCCTTACTTAAATTGTGGTATTGCATATTTACTTTCAATATTTGTGATGGTTTAAATTCTGATATTGGTTTCGTGATTAACCGATGTTGGTTCAATAATGTGTATGTGATATCTTCTTGACTTCATTCTTTGAAAGAAAATGTTAACTAAAGAAACAAAGTTTTGCTTTATGTAGCGTCGACGGCTTAATGATGTGTTGTTTGGATGTTATGATTAGAAGATAGTAACCTACATTTTTCTGTTACAAGTACTATGAAAATGGATCCTAGCCTCGTCTACCTAGAGAATGTTAAAACAAATATCCAAAATTTTATAATTACCAAAAGATATATTTTGCCACTTTTTTACAAGATCTTTGCACTTATCTAGTGCTGAGCATTTTGAGCAAAGCTTGTGTGAAGAACCAAAATGACTGTGGGATCCGCGACTACTCGGGATAATACCAAAATCACTAATATAAATAAATTAGTTTAAATTTTGTATTATTTGTGAGAGAATTATAAAACTTTGTATGAAAATGAAAACAATAAAACATTAACACATCGAACTAAATGGATGGAAAAATGATAGAAATCATCAAATCAATATGAAGGACCAGCGCATGCTTGGAATAAATGATGACAGAGACAGAATGTGAAATTGTCGATCAACTTTTCAGCTTTGCAATTGCGGCCATTTTTCATATTGAACAAAGATAAAGAAATAAAAACACCATTTTTTATATGGATTAGTATCAAGTATTAACGATAGAAAGCTTCTTATAATTCGTTCGGACCAGATACTAGAGTAGGTAAAATAGTCTTACCCAATCTCAAGATTCGAACTTGTGACTTTAAAACATATTGTATTGTCTGTCACTAGTAGATTTATATAGACCCTGGAAATTTTATTTGATCATAGATTGTTTAGAGTTATAATAAATTTTGTAAGGCTAATATCGACATTTAAGAGTCCAAGTCCATAAGAGCAAAGCCATTGGTCATCCGATGATGAGTGTCTTTTTAATTAAAAATAAAAATAAAAAAAAAATGTGAAGAAAGAGAGAGATTTCGTGTCTCAGAGAGCAGATATATTGAGACACTAGTAGACTATCTCTTGCTGATCTGCCGTATATGATTACTCAGTTAAATTAGATAATAATATTATATTAAAATATTAATAAAATTAATATAGGATCTCATTGTTTATGAGTTCACCGATGAGAATGCCCTAATATAAATTTTTAAAGCATATTGTATTGTAGGTCTAAACAATCTGTGTGGATTTATAAACTAAAATTACATAATAATAATCCACATAGAGTATATACAGTATATAGAGTTTACTTTAGAGACCTACCTAAGTTTAATATAATTAGCCAATACATAATAAATAAATAGGGTTTACTGTCACCAATCATCAGATTGATATGTAAAAGCTATTTATTAGTTAGGTAATTTTGCAGTTACAGAAATAGAAATGATTGGAACTTTCGAAATACCTGACATGATTTCAAGCATTGCATGGATTCAGAAATAGTATGTCTTCATTGTTTATTTTTTCTGGTTTTTGGACTAAATTCTATGAATCTTACCCTTAAATGCTATGATTTGGTCTCGTGTCTTCCCTCTTTATGGCAAACTTGTGCGGCCTCAAAAATCACATCTTAGGTATACCAGCAATCATATTTAGGTGAGATAAAATGTTGCTTATCTTTTTGTTATCACGGTCCAGCAAGATATTTTGTGTTTATTTATTAACCTATGTAGATTTAGCAATGACCGAACTTGGTAGAACTCCTTTTTTTTTTTTTTTAACGAATCTATATATATTTTCTGTTGACTTTAATTTTAAGTGTTAGAGATGTGTATTTTTTACCAATGCAGATATAGCTAAAATCAAATCGGGAGTTTCTGTTGTTTTTAATAGATATATTTTCATTTATGCCCAAGAAAAAATATAAATATATATTTTCATTTATGTAATATCAAGTTCCTCCCTCAAAATAGATATGGCGAACAAATTACAGGGTAAAATAATAGATACATAAACCCTAAATTATCACCTTGTTGTATAATCCATAATATATGATATCATATCATTTAGTGAGTTTTTTCCTTCCTCTTGACTCTCTTTTTTGAGAACACGATAAAAATAAAAATATTAGTGTGATCACGATCATAGGGAATCAGGGATGGATCATGGATGTGTATCTCTGTGCTCTAGTTTTATTTATTAATCAGAAACAAAACATGTAAGAATTTCATCTTTTCGGTTATATCATTTTATCGCTTAGACACATCAACGTGTAAACACAACTTTATCTAAATCAAACCACTTTACTTGGTCGCCATGATAAACTTATTATAATCATGAGAATGTGGGAATAAATAATCTAAATGGTGGGATGGGGATGGTAAGATTGCCATTCTTGGAAAAGTGTGTTCCGTTAAATGTGTGTTGGTCCATGAGAGGGGACATATTTAAGGTTTGTGCCAAATGGTTAACCATAAATGAAAGATGGGTTCATGAACATGGACGACAATGTCTCAACTTTATTTTGGAACTTGATGCACATGCCTTGTTCTCATCTATAAATTACATACATACACATATATGTATCTTACCTGGGTCACATCCATGACACATCTACTCCCAGTAGGCAGTAGCCACAAATAATACAGCACTCACTTTTGACATATCTATAGTCTTTATTACATTAGAGATGTAAAATCGTAATTTGTTATTATTAAAGTATATATAGTCGTAGTTATTAAAATGTAATTTTTTGCATTTTTTTTTTCATAATTCAGGAATGATTTTAAAGGCTTCGTAAGCCCAAAAACTAATTTCCTGGAACTGGGGAAAACCATGTTAAATTTCGAACTCTTGTAGCCAATGGAGAACAACTATTTTAGTTTATCAAAACCATATGTTTAGTTTATCTATTTTATCCATTTGTTCAATTGGTAACTAAATGAGCAGTTAAACATTTGATTATCTTAAACTATGTAACTAAGCTTAAACATATGAGGATACACTCACTTTCACGTACAATGCTAAATGCCACGACAACGTATAAGACATTCGAAAAATAACATTTGAAATAGGAAAATAACGAACCAAACATAACCTTCAACAATGTGGATGGTTGTACTTGTTCATACGATTTGTCTATTTACTTGTACCACATATTGTATTTGAATCCAAATAGTTTACGCAAGGTACATATAATATCAGTAGCTCTCCGTCATGATGGTACATAAAATATCTGAATTTGACCCTAATTTCAGAATTTGATTTCGAATCCACCAAAAGTTATAAGTTATGGTCTCAAAGGCATATATGTCTTTTTTTTGTTTTTTTTACAAGAAGGGAATATATAAATTTAGAATGGAATGTTTGTAGTGTCTATGATAGAGATATGTCAACTAGTTTATATTCGATTTCTTGATAATACATAATAATTTTTCCATCAGTAGATTGTCTTATGATTTTATGCATGAACTTTAGAATATTGTTGAAGCTTGACTAGATCATAAAATGCTTCATGATGTGATTTAACCTTAGCAACCCACTAATAACACATAAATGCATTCATAATTTTCACAGAGCCTAGATTCTCTCCTACACATATGCGTATAATTTCATGTAAGGTTAACATCAGAAACTCATGCATGCCTCGGAGATAACCAATCCTCAAGTGATTATCATCATGTAGACTACTGTGTGAATAACCTCGACACTAGTGGACAGGACCATATATTCGATGAGGCCCAATAACTGACGATGTGCATAAACAGGCCCACACCAATCTTTATACTAACCATCTCTGCAACTTGTTAGTTTTAGTTTAGAAAGAAAGAAAAACCAAAAGGCAATGGTATATCACTATCAAGTTAAGATGGAGTCCAAATTTGATGAGATAAATTTCTACGTGACTGTCTCTAGGGCTCTAACTGATTATTGTGTTTGACGATAAACACAACAGAGATAAGAGCAAATTTGAATTTTTGTTTTTGAAGTGAATAAGAGTAAAATTGTTAACTTTTTTTTTGTTTACACAAAGAGTAAAATTGTTACTTTTTTTTTAATCATAATTCCGTCAAAAATATATGTTTTCTCGACAGTTCCGCTTAAAAAATAGAATTAAATATGTGATAAAAATAAATCTTTTTAAAAAATAAATAAATAAACAAAAATAATTTCATATTTGTATTTATCATCTATATATTAGTAAGAAAGATTCCAAAGACAAAAGACTATTGATAAATATTTATTTATAACTAAAGGTAAACTTCCTTAATTAATCATCTTTTTGTAACTAAACAATATAAATTATGCACAAAGAAATTAAAACATATCACCACCGTCGATCACATCAATCCAACGGATCATAAGAATCCATAATATTGTTTTTTCAGTAAAGATCAAGAACGTCAAAAATCGAACGGTTACAAAGCGGACACGTCCCACGATTAGCCCAAATCTCTCTTGAACAAACTCTACAGTACGTGTGTCCACAGGGAATAAAAGCCGCACCTTTCTCTCTTCCCATACACACGCAACACACCGGATCACAACCCGTCCACGTCGTCGACATCGTCGAATCACAACCGTCCGATTCCGCAAGCAACCTCATCAACGGTACTTTAGCAGCAGCAACAACCGAAGTCTCCGCAGTCACGTGCGCTAATCTCTCCTCCGCTAAAGCCTCAGCAAGGTTCCTCGTCACGCCACGTGTCAAACAACCCAACTCCGAACCCGTACCCGAAAAGTCAACGACCCGGATTTGACTTTCTTCCTCTTCTTCGTCGTCGTCGTCAACGAGTGGTGTTTCTGATTGTCTGAAACGCAGAGTAAGAGGCTTACCGCAACAAGCAACCCAATCAAATCTCAGCCGTTGCTTCAACGTACGCCATTTGCTCATCGTTCGATCTCCACCGTCGGTTTGATCATTGTCTTCAAGCAAACTGAACATCATCGTCGTCCTCTCACTTCTTGTTCTTCCATCTTCTGATTCTCTAAGCAAATCTCCGAGTTGACTCATCCCTGACTCGAACCCGTAACCCAAAAAATAAAAAATATCAAACAGATAAATAACACTTTTTGCATCAAAAGAACTCACGAGAAATATAAAAGCTTTAATGGCTCCAATCAATAAATGTTTACGCAAGGAATGAAGGAGTCTTGTCTTTTTTTTGAAGGTCCTCTGAGTTTATTTATGTTTGATGATCTCAAGTTTTGTATATAAATATTAAATGTTTCATTTCTTTTGTAATAATACCTTACTAGTATATATGTTATTATTATTAGTGGGTGCCACTCAATAGTAACGTATTTTATTTGACTTACGTTTTGTATTATAGCGAATCGCACGTATTTCTCAATGTTATAATAATTTTAACATCTATTTTTTCATTGGTTGGTTTGTTATTGTTCTTTAAATAAGATTATTTGTCCGTTAGGAAGTATCAATTGTCAAATGTTTGCTTCTTCAGACAGATGTTCTTATATTAATCAATGATTGAAGCTGTTTTTATTATATATATGTATATACTATATATACTACGTACATTTTTGAAACATTTAGTTTTTGCAATACAATTTTGGGCTTAGAGCTGAAGGCATAATAAGCTGAACGTCCCAGCACGATAAGCATTCTTTTGGGCTTTAAGTGCAACTATAAACGGAACGGTCCAATTTGTAGTTGAATGCAGCAGCCTCACAGTTATAGAAACTAGATACTTTGGATAATGTGTGATTTTAAATGAAACTTAGCATTTTTACACCAGTACTTTACGTACGATCTTTTGTTAAAAACTTGTGATGTTAATGATCTTTGTCAGATAAAGGATAAATCACCGGTATGATTGTTCGGATTACAACTAAGAAACAAAAGACGCATATGGATAACACAAAATTCAGAAATACAAGTGGTTCTTTCCTAATTGCTCTACGACAACAATATTAAATAGTAGGAAAATAACCTAAAGCGAATAAGAGTTTTTTTTTTTAACATTTGATATTCTTATTCAAGAGATTACTGTATTGAAACTCTAATCAGGTTACTAATAATGAATGGAAGGTAGATTACTAATCAGGTTAGACTGTTAAAGTTATGGAAGTGCAGAATTAAATAATGATTTATTGAAAAATTATATGGAGAAAGAAATGATGATTTGGGTTTGATATACAACTACAACAAATTTAAGCTTTGAAGAATATACGGACCGGATAATTATATTTTTTGTGCGTGTGTGTTTTTGTTTTAATTCGATAGTTGTAGATGTAGTCCTTTCGAGCTAGCAAGTACCAATCAACAGATTCAGAGCTATAGAATTAGTGAAAATAATTTGAGCATTGAAAGCATATAGGAATGAAAGAAAGGTAAGGTTGGGTGGTCCAAATGTAAGCCATTATTGTTTGAATGTTTGGTATAAGAGGGGAACAAGGAGAATATCTATTTGACGTTTGTAGTTAGCAATCAATCTCTTGTCTTATGTCGTTTCTATCATATCCTAACTTAAGGAGTTGTGGCTGTGCACTATATAGTTAGTTAATTAGTATTTCACTTTTAATTTTACCAAATTGCTTTTGATTCCTAGTCAAACCTAAGAGTTTCAGATGTTTTACATGACTTATTAGTCAATTCTTTTTGGTTGACGACTAGTTTTGATTCTTTTTGCTTATTGCCTTCATGGGTTTCAGATTACCAAAACTCTCTATTCTTTTCTATCTTTTACACTACATACAAAAATTTCGTAGAAATATAGCCCTTCATCATCCATTCATCCCTTTAAAATATTAGTAATTAAGATTTTTTTTTTCGTTTTTTTTGTTTGAATGTCTTTTGTCAACTTCTAATTTCATACTGAACTTGATATGTCATTGATTAGTTCAAATGTAATACATAAAACAATATGATTTATTCTCGTAATTTAAAAATATCCATGACAGTTTTAGATTTTACATTTAAATTTAATATATAATTTTAAATATAACATGTTTTATAATTTAATTGGTTAAGAATATTGGAATATAAGTATATTTTATCAATAGCGAACAAATCTTCAAGTAAGAAAACATGACTAAATTATTTCACTATAAAATATTGGAATCTAAGTATGCTTTATAATATAGAAAAAGGCAAACAAAATAACAAATCTTTCAATAGTAGACAGAGGTGACGTAAAGCAAGGGAGAGAGAGAGAGTGAGAGATTGTAGTTTGTCTCCCTCTTCAGTGACGTCTCACAACCTCACCTTTTCTCCTTTATTCTCTCCTCCTCTTTTATAGTTTATTTGTTTTAATTTTATGGATACACATACATATAAATTATGTATACTAAACGTATGCATCAACGAGTTTGTATGGGTGTGTGTGCTTTTTGTTTGTAGTTTGTGTGTAAACATGAGGATGTGTGTATCTAATAGTGCAAAACCCTAGCCCCCCTACAAATCTGCGACTACCTAAAGGTCCTAAACCTTGGATTGTCTGGAGGTTTTTTTTTTCTTCTTTGAAATCGATTTCCTAGTCTTCCATTTCATTGTATAATTAAGTATTCGTCATTTTAACAAATATGAGAGATTAGGTTCATGAAATTATCTCTTTTTTGTGCAAACGAAATCATAGTTTGCTATTTTTAGTAGTTACCAAAAAGAAAAGGAGAGAGCAATATATTGTTGAAAATGAAAACAAAAATAGTACTAATGTTCAATAAGGACATAATGAAATTAAATGTCATATTACGCCAAAAATATTGTCATTTTATGTTGAGTTTGATATTTGTGGGTACGGTGATATCTTTCACGGGGAACCCTATGGCCCTACTATGATGTGAAGGTTACCATAATGGACATATATATATATAAACTATACCATCGCCATCTTCATTATCACATCTTCTTGAAGATGATATCAACATTCACCGTTATTGTTTCTGCGTGTCAAATCATAGTTGGACGGACCACGTCCCCGAAGATAGACATGGAGTAAAATGTATCATTGTTGAAGAGTAATGATACATGATGTGTCTTGTTTCCCTTATGATAAAAGTAATTATACAAGATGTTATGAGCAACAACAAAAAAAAATACTACACAACTTTTTTCTAAAATGGATTTTGGGCGCATCCTTGTCCATTTTGGAACGATTAGTCCGTTTCCTCTATATTTTCGGTACAGGAAATTGCAAATACCCTTTTTGTTCAAAAAAAAAAAAAGAAAAAAAAAAGGAAATTGCAAATACCCGTTTAGGACTGAACATTATATTCAAATGGGTTTAAGATTAACTGTAGATACCCCAAAATCCTCATATCTTAAACTCAAACCATCATACAATAGCATCTAATCTAATGTGGGATGTACAAAAGTGGGAATATATGTTAAATTATGTTAAAATGAGTGAACGAGTATGAAATAAATATACATATATAGGTTATTTGGAATATGTGATTAGTGACACAAAATTGTTTGACTAGTTTAGCAAGACACAATCGCATTTTTGGATTGTTCATGTCAAAGAAATAATTTTAACATATCAAAGAAATTTCCGTAGACTAATCTCAAAGAAATACAATGAAAGGTGTTATGATTTCTCTATAAATAATTTTCTCACTGGAGAAAGAAAAATTACTTTCTCAAACAACCATTTTCATCAAAATAAGAAACTAACAGGAACACATTAAAATATGTGGACTACCTAATGGAGCTACCACTAAACATGTGTTACATGACACACAACAATAGAGAACTTCAGTTTACAGGGTCAAGACTCCAATAATGTTTGGAATTATTACAAAGCATCAAAGCATATAGAATCTCCGAGACATGAATGAATCTAACTTTTTTCTTTGTCACATATCTAAACATCAAGCATCCCATTATAACACAACCTAGCTGTCTTCAACAAAATTTTCTTAAAGAGA
>NC_025691.1:32312900-32353485 GCF_000633955.1 Camelina sativa | reverse complement strand
CTATTTCATGTATTTAGTAGATATTTAGCAGATCAAGACTTCGGCCATCATCTTCATCATGATAGTCTGTTTCGAATATGTGCAAAGTAGTACGTACATATCTACCCAGTTTGTTTAGTTTTTGGTCAACAACTAATCTCTTCGATTAAAAACCAAATAAAATAGTAGTATCTTCTAACTTTTTCTCTTCTTGATGATTTGGAAATAAAATAGCTTTTCAAACCAGTCAAGAAAAGTAAGCATAACATAATGCAACACGATCTTTTATGTATTACCCATGAGATAATTAACTTTATTTCGCGTTTAATGTTTTGGTGATAACACCACCGGTCACTTAAACATTTACTTCTTCCAAAATTTACGTGGAGCTGTCAAAAGCTAGGATTGAATTTGAAACGAAACATTTAGCAAAAAAATAGATAATTTACAAGTATAACTATTGCTCTTGCCTCCTTTTAAAATTATATATATATATTGATTATTATTATATAGATTCTAGAATCAGATTCTCGATGGGATAACAAAAGAGCAAAGGTACCGAAACAAATACATAGTTTTCTTCTGTTAATTATTTAATACTACTACGCTATAAAAGCAAACAGTGTAGAGAGAGATTAGCCCTACTGTTTAAGAGGGAGAGAGTAGGGTCATTAGGGTTTTAGAGAGAGAAGACATTCGGACTGTCCCCACTTGCTGTTCTGTAGAATAAGATTATAATAACATATTTAAATCTTCTTTTTATTGATTAAATATTACAACATCTAAAAGAAGGAACCAACTTTTTTAATAAATGCAGATTATATGCTCTGACTTGGACTAAATAAAACTTGCAAGTAACAGTTTCAAGTCCCTTTGTTTTTTTTTTGTTTTTTATATAACTTTTCTTTCGTAGTAGTGATAAATGATTGCCCTAGAACCGATATATTCTCTAAAATCATACGTATTACAGCAGCATTAGTTACCTCCTTTGTTTGACTATCAGATATCGAGTTTCACATGAAGGGGTGTTTGGAAGAACTTGAGACAATCAGTTGAGTAAATTTATTTAGCTTTAGTTAGTTCTGTACGAAGATTTTATGAAACTTCATATTTGATCCATTATATAACAAGAGCAATTAAGATAAATTTCACAAAACAAAACATTTTATCAAATACTAATCTTACATTTTCACTGTTTATATTTTTGAAAATTTATCCCATATTTTCACTGATAATCCCTTGCGACAGCTGTAAAACTATTTTGATAATTACAATCAAAATAGTAGATAAAGTTACCGATACTAATCAAACTTATGATATATTTTATCAACAGATGATTGTTAGAATGTTTTGGCGCAGATGTTGTAGCAACGTCCTCAGCGTTAAATAAAAAATGTGAATGTTCTATAATCTCGTATCTGAAAAATCTGAGGATATTATTAGTCCTGTGAAATACGTTGAAATCTTGCTTTATTTTGATTTATAAATATTTTATTATTAACCCACTTGAAAAAATCAAATATATAATGCAATGCTCATAAGAAATGTATGAGTTCGGATATAAAACTAATAATTAACCATATAAAATACTAAACACATAATATTATTTTTTTGGTATAAGTTTGATCTTCAGTAGAAACTAGAAATTGAAGAAAAAAAAATTGTTTAGTTTCACCTTTGAGCACATCCAAAATCGTTTTTTTGTAATGATGTCTTTTCATTCTCCTTCCTGCTTTCAGATTATTTGTCCTATTATTATTATAGAGACATAAGTTTTCAACAATATAAAAAGTGTGATATATATTTAAATAATGTAATAAAAAGGCTTTACAACTGCAATACCATCCAAATTCAAAATTGCATAAATCATATTATCGACAAAAAAGTATATTAGAAGTTTTATTAAAGAAAAGAAACTGTGCAACTAAAAATAACACAAACCCATTTATGCGAGTACTGTTAATTTTAGTTGGATGTAGTTATAAGTCAATCAGTGTTTAATATTAAAACATCCAACATATGTATTATATTATAATGACTGAATAAAGAAAATAAGTTTTTTTTGGTGCACCCAAAGAAAATTAAGTTTTAATATAAATAAACTGAAGGTAAATGTTAAAAAAAACAATGAAGCAAGTGAAATAAATCCAGTTTGGCAATATATAAATATGATTTGATGGGTTCCTTGTAATCTCTCTCTATCTATTAGTTTCTCAGTTATCTTTTCTTTGCCAGAAATGGCAGTGAAGGCAGTGGCTGAGGAGAGAGTTTTTTTTCTTTCTTTCATGGGGAAAGTAAAACTTTGCCTTGAAGATTTTCCCTCTACAATATGTTTCTAAGACTTTTGATTTTAACGAATCACTGTCCTTAACCTAAAAGCAAAAAGAAATAAGCTTTATACTGATGTCTTTGCTTTAACACAGATTACTTATAAACATAGGCATAAGAGTATGGGAATAAACTGTATATAGTCAATATACCCAATTTCCAAATAAAATTGTCATAGTGACAGCAAAATTAGCAATGCAGGAAATAAACGGTGTCAAAACATTATGATAAAAGTTGTGAATTGTCAGTTCTAAAATGAATATATCTTAACTATGTATACTATTTTAGGGATAAACGTGTCCCATGTCAATAACAGGTGTCGTGTCCTGTGTTGAGTCAATTTTACGTTCGAAGAAGTGCTAACAATTGCTAATATAGCCTCGTATATTATTGTAATATGCCTCAAAAAATTTGGTTACTGGTGTGAATGTGATTGATCATGTTTTGAATTGGCAAGAGGTCTACCACCTAATCTTGCAATCTAATGATCTATTGGAAAAAGAGGTCGAGAACATGGTAGTGGTGGCAAATACAAATGGTTCTCTGGTGTCTAAATGAACAAGCCGTCGGTTATTATTTTTTTTATAAAAAAGCAAGACGGAAAAAAAAAAAACCTTTTTGTTTTCTTAAATGTGTTTATTGAATTTTGGTTCATATAATTATAAATAATTGTCCACACTTTTATAGAGGCCATTCGAACTACTCTGACTAAACAGTTACATGTTTTACGGTATGATTATATCCAGTCGTTCATAATGACATTGACATTTGTCTTCTTCTTCTTAACCTCTACATAACAACATTTACAATAGTACTAAAACTTATCACAGTAATCAAATGTTAAATCACTTTCTTATAGTAAAAATTATGATATACTAAAGAGAATCCAATATTTTATAAACACATGCTTAAATTATGTGGAGATCTGTCAGTTAATTATTGAGAATCTAAGAAAGCTTTTTTTTAGTACAACAGTACTAATAATTTCTTCATATACTATATAAGTATATATATATATATATACATACATACACGTACATCTTATATGAATATACACAAGTGTACTTTTTAAACCACAATACGTATAACCCATCAGGAAGACTTTTGGGAATTCATGGTATGAAATAATCATACCAAATGACAACATTCGATTTGATACTCCCATAAAAATTTTCTCTGGGCTTTCTGAGGCACATTCCGGTTTTCTCCATTTCAAGAAATTGTAAATATAAACTGAGGTCCGGTTTATTACCTCACAAAAGAAGAACATATATAAATTACAATATTAATTTCCAAAAAGGCATAAATGAGAAATCATATTACAGCAGATGAACACAAAAGAGTTAAGAACCCACAGATCACACAATCTCTGTCCATGTCTGCTTTTTCCACTTTTTAAATATAAACTTATCCATCTTTTATTTTTATTTTTTATAATATAGTTTCCTTCAGATTTTATCTTCCTGGTCTCTCTCTTCTGCTGCTTCCCTCTCCCCCATAACTATCACTATTTAGAATTTTCAATGTGAAAAAAGAAGCTGATTGTTGAAGCATAAATCCCGGGAGACCACTTTTGCATTCTCAAATAATTAAATTAAAACTTTATACATATACACACCTATACACTCATATCTATTTACTCTTTTAGGGTTTCCCAATACACTTATAGTACTTTATTGTGTTTCATAATATTGATGATAAATGCTAGCTGTATTTAAATGCTCATCTTCTTCTCTTTTTCTTTTAAAAATTATTTTATTTCTTTCTCGTAGCTATATAGCAAAGCCAAAGTGAATAATTATACTAGTGAGAGAAAGAAAAGATGGAGAGTGGTTCCAACAGCACTTCTTGTCCAATGGCTTTTGCCGGGGATAATGGTGATGGTCCGATGTGTCCTATGATGATGATGATGCCGCCCATCATGACATCACATCAACATCGAGGTCATGATCATCAACATCAACAACAAGAACATGATGGTTATGCATATCAGTCACACCACCAACAAAGTAGTTCCCTTTTTCTTCAATCACTACCTCCTCCTCCCCAAGCAACTAAGAACAAAGTCGTTTCTTCGTCTCCTTCCTCTTGTGCTCCTGCTTATTCTCTCATGGAGATCCATCATAACGACGTCGTTGCAGGAGGAATAAACCCTTGCTCTTCTTCCTCCTCTTCAGCCTCTGTCAAGGCCAAGATCATGGCTCATCCTCACTACCACGGCCTTTTGGCCGCTTATGTCAATTGTCAGAAGGTGATGAGAGAACAAACCCTAAAAATGATTATTCTTAACTCTAATGATCCTTATTTGATAAATTTTTACACAAAGAAGAAGAAGAAGATTCTAGAAACCCTAATCACCATACTTTACCTTTCCTTTTCTTTTTACATACCCCTTTTACTTGATGTTTTAGTTTGATTTTGATATCTCCTTTTGTTTACTAGTTACTTAATCTAACTAAATTTACACAAAACAAAGGAAATAATTTTTCCTATTTTGAGAAAGTTTCAAGAAACTAGGAACAAAAAAAGAAAGAAGATTTTTTGAAAACCCTATTTTGTAAAGATCATTCTAAAAATTGTTTCAAGGCTTAAAGATCAGGACATATGTTCATATCTTTACTCAAGGATCCTTACCTTAGTTCAATTGATGTGTATATCTCTATTAATTTTCTAATTACACAATTGTTAAGGTTGGAGCACCACCGGAGGTTGTGGCGAGGCTGGAGGAGGCATGCTCGTCTGCGGCGGCAGCAGCAGCATCTATGGGACCAACAGGGTGTTTAGGTGAAGATCCAGGGCTTGATCAATTCATGGAAGCTTACTGTGAAATGCTCGTTAAGTATGAGCAAGAGCTCTCTAAACCTTTCAAGGAAGCTATGGTCTTCCTTCAACGTGTCGAGTGTCAATTCAAATCCCTATCTCTCTCCTCACCTTCCTCTTTCTCCGGTTACTCTCTCTCTCTCTCTCTACATCTCTATTTTTTTTATTCCTTTTTAATTGATTTTTTTTTCCATCTGAATTATGGCGTCAAATTAAACGTAAGATGAGATAAAGTTGTTTTTTTTCTTTTTCTTTGTGGGTTTTAAGAAAGATTTTTCCTCTTTTCTGATTTTTCTTGGGTTAATGCCCCTTTGATAGTTGTTGCTAGGTTTAGTGTCAGATTGTTATATATAGCTTACTAGGTTTACGTGTATAATCTATTATGTAGATGTTTTCATTGAACTAAAACAATTTGTTTAATGTTTCTTTTTTGTCTGTTTGGAATTGATTTCATTTTTGCTTGGTACAACAACAATCACTGTTCTTGTCACTATCTTCCCCGTTTGTTTTGGATCTATTTAATTCATCAAAAAGAATATCTGGACCTAGAGTCTGTTCCGCCCTTAGATCTATTGCTCAATATAGACATACACATGTTTTTTGTACGTATAGTTACATATACATATATCTACACAATGTCATATCACTCTTCTTTTCAACGATGTAGTTGAGTTTGTATATAGACACACAAACTCACACCTACTTCACTCGTTACGTTGAATAGTTTGGATCAGTAGCCTATTCATTTTTCATTTCTCTAGCTATACTATCATAGATCTTTTTTAACTTACACGAGATGTTAGGACCCATTAAGCAGTTTTTCCTGACGAATTTGGCTTGTTTTTACATGTTTAATCGAAGTAGGTTGTGGAGAGACAGCAATTGATAGGAACAATAATGGGTCATCTGAGGAAGAAGTGGATATGAACAATGAATTTGTGGATCCGCAAGCTGAGGATAGGGAGCTTAAAGGACAGCTCTTGCGCAAGTACAGCGGTTACTTAGGGAGCCTTAAGCAAGAGTTCATGAAGAAGAGGAAGAAAGGAAAGCTCCCTAAAGAAGCTCGCCAACAACTGCTTGATTGGTGGAGCCGCCACTACAAATGGCCTTACCCTTCGGTAACTTTCTTCCCTTATACTCTAATTAAATAACCATTTTAATTCTTATATATTGGTTTGATTAAAATGCACTTACATGATTGCATTATCCTAATCAAGATTAATGAATCACACGTATTTGGTAAATGTATACTGTTTTCGGTCTATCAGCTGATGACAACTTGATTCTTGCTTGAATACTTTTTGTTAGGGTCCGAATATTTTGTCAGTCTAAGTTAAGACAATGACCACTTTCTTCCTAAGGCTAGCTATACGCTTATACCATAGCTTAGCCTACACTTTAAAATCATAACTTTGGAAAGCAGTGTACATGAGGCAATTTCCCTATGGAATAGTAGCTTGTGCATTTAAAACACATATGATCAACCCTCATACAGTATGTGTTCGAATGAACTAAATTGGAACACAAAAACGACCCTGATATTATGTAGCGTAATTACCTAAGCTTGTATGGTTTAGATCGAACTTAATTTCTCGTTCATGTCTAGCAAACCGTTGATGTGGCTGTAATCATAGGAATGACCCTATATTTTAGAGCATAAGAATACAATATTCTGAATGTTGATTTTAAAATATGATGATTGACTCACAATTTTTCTGGCGTGTGGATATGAATCGGCAGGAGCAACAGAAGCTGGCGCTTGCGGAATCAACCGGTCTGGACCAGAAACAGATAAACAACTGGTTCATAAACCAGAGGAAACGTCATTGGAAACCATCGGAGGATATGCAGTTTGTAGTAATGGACGCAACACAGCCTCACCATTACTTCATGGATAATGTCTTGGGCAATCCTTTCCCCATGGATCACATCTCATCCACCATGCTTTGATCATCGATCCTTTATAACGTTATTTAATTATATTTATTTTCATCAAAACAGCTTATAATATGTATAACCTATGGTTGTCGGTATACTTAGGAACATACGTAACATGTTCCGATTCGATGAACAAGCGTTTAATGTTTCCCCTGATTATGAATGATTTGTGGTGTGTATCCTTTTGTATTGTTCTATTAATATGTGAGATTACTATTGCTATTATAATGATAGTAAAGCTTTTTGATATATTCTTTTGGACTTGACCACCGTTTTGAGTCAATTCGGTCACGAATTTGAACTTGCATCGCAATATGTCAGTCGGCAATCAAGTTTTTAAAACATAAGTAGAGGTGATAAAAAGGTTCAATAAAACTGATTTGGCTACCAATGCTAATGTAACTAAACTGCATTTATATATATATAGGGACCCTTATATATATATATGAAGTTAAAACCATTGATTTTGATTACCTTCTTACATTTTAGGCAAAACTTAAATCGTCATGAGGAATTATACAGGTGCAATCCATAACTCCTCGAAAAATTAACCTAACCCATCCTAAAATAACATATTTATTTTGGTAAATAACATTTATAAAATCTCTTTCAATTTGATATTTATTTATTAGTTAATTTTCAAATATTTTTATTGATTTTTACTTTTAAAATAGTAATGAGGAATATTTGGCAAAAATCTTTAGTGGCTAATAATTTAGCTTTAGATTATTGTAATAATTGTTACAATAAATTTAAGGTATAAAAGTATAAATTAGTGTATTAAGGTAAAAACGAATATGATTTTTTTCTAAATAAACATATTTATATATATATATATTTCCTGAAAAGAAATTTTATTTATAAAAAAATATTAATATATTCTTTTCTTTTTGTCGTCTGCTTAATATATTTTTTTTTAATGTTAATATATTATTTTAAAACTTAATTTTGTTGGACAATTTTAAATTCCCATATCATGCATGTCCTATCTAAAAATCAACATAAAATATTTAAATATTAGTAATGTCTAAACCATTGAAAAATTAGTGTGAGTTATCAAACAGCCGGAGGTGTAGAAGATCTTTAAACTTACTATGACATGAGCTTCAGCGTTGACCATCATATAATTATATAAAAGATCATTCAAAAAAATTGTTAATCCGGTTCCCAATATTAATGAGCCGCTACATCCTCTTATAATCAATAGATTTCCAAATACGTTATAATAGCAAGAATGTATTTTCACTTATTGTACAATTTATTTCAAACGCAATTGCGCAGAGCAAATGAAATCGACCGGGATTTCTAAATCAATATCAAAATCTAATCGTATGAATATCATAACTAATTTTCAGTATCTTAGTTTCAACGACTTTATTTATTTATGTTTTCCACTTGCATTTATCCTATGGTTTGAAACTTGTAATATTAACCATATTGATTGCATTTTACATTTTCAAGTGCCCATTATCCCAAACTAGTAGTGTCATTCTCTATGAATCATGCTACTTTATCTGTTTGTATTAAAAAGTGCCTGATTGAATTGATCAGGTCATGTAGGAACAAGGTTCAAGTCTATTTTGTATCATGGTAGCCGCGGTGACTCCTAATTCCCAAAGATCTGGTCTACCCCAAACCGACCCATGAGTGTCCCAACAAGAAAGTGTCGGCCCAAACTTAATGTTTTGAAAGATTTATATATCCTTTTAAACGCTTTCGGCAGCATCTTGACAAACACATGAATTATCTTAGACGATTCAATACAAAAGCATTCAGTATTCAGCATTGCCGAGAGAATTTTTTTACATATGTATACGCTTATAAGCTTTTCAAAGCCTTCTTCAATTGTCCCCACATCATCTTCGGTTTTCAATAGCCATAATTTTTCCCATCCAAAGACAAGACTTGTTTCAGTTTCTGCATAGCCACAAACTTTTCTTTTCCACTTGATCTAACCTGAAACTGGAACACCATCCTTAAATTAGTGGAACTAATCTGATATCAATGTGTATCTCTAGACAAGTGGAGACGCAACAGTAGTTATTGTCATCGGCCTAATCGCATTTAGTTGGCCCCTATGATACACATTTTATTCCAGCACTAAACAATTCTCTCTGGTTGTGAACGATGAATGATGAATCTATCTGAATCTAACAGAATTGGAATTTGATTTCAAGATCGGACTTCTCGAGACTTAAAGCAATGCATCAGAGAGGAACTAAGAGAACTATGGACCGAAGATAAAACGGTTCAGCCTCAAGAGTATGCTCCAAGTAATGATTTTGACCACAAACTAAACCAAGCAATGATTCAAGAAATCAGTACCTCTTTATTCAAGATCACTTTCTGTTCTTGCTTCATCATCACTTTCTTCGCATATATCCTTGGGAGGATCATACACAATCATCCCAGGGAAAAGCTCCAAGAAATCATCTTTCACCTTCTCTCTCAACTCAGGATAAGGAGCGAGTCCTTTCAACATAACACGAAAAGGCAAAGACAGAGGCCGGTCAGGAGAATCTCTCATCTCTCCATACAATCTCATCGCTTCCAACGGAAGCTCGTTGTCCAAAAACGCTCGAACAAGGTCTCCAAACGTATGTTG
Organism: Camelina sativa; assembly: GCF_000633955.1. Lineage (NCBI taxonomy): Eukaryota > Viridiplantae > Streptophyta > Magnoliopsida > Brassicales > Brassicaceae > Camelina > Camelina sativa. Next base: position 32,343,815 of record NC_025691.1, on the reverse strand, counting down.
GTCGAACAAAACTCCTTCTTTCTTTAAATCTTCCCATACTTTCTTGGTTTCATCCACTTTCTTGTTTCTTGCAAGCATCATGAGCATGTCTCTGTAGAAAAACATATCCGGTCGGTACCATATCTCTCTTCTTACAACTTCATAGAGCTGAAAGACAACATTTTAAACTCAAATCAAACATCAAGAGCAATGTGGCTAAACATTGACACAATCAAGAAACTACTACACATCCAAAACTTAGAACTGACGATATAAACTGAACCGAAGTTTGGCTAATTCGATAACCGGTTTGGGACAACTTAACCGAAATTACTTAAATGTTCTAAATTTAACGAAAACCAAACTGAAATTTACCAAATTTTCATCCTAAATATAACCGAAATCTCTGAAACTATTGAAAAATGTCAATTTTCCAATAACCAACCAAACCAAATTAAGATTTCGATTACAAAATGATACTTAATTTCGGTCTAATTCAGTAAATCATTTCCAAACCGGAACAAACCAAAATATTGGTTCAATGGTTTTATTATTTACCTTCATACAGAGGAAAACTTGGTTTTGTCTCTGAAACTCAGCAAGAACAGAAACGAGATCGGATCTAAGGAGACGAGCGACATGAGAAGAGATGAATCGATCGAGTCGGACCAATTTGGTTTGCAGACGCTTGAGCTCTTTGGCAGCGATCAAACCTTCTTTGGTCATTTCCTTCTTCCGTCTCCATATCGATAAGCTAGGGCTTGAAGCAGGTCCCGATTGGTAGGTACGAGCCGAATCAAGACTAGTTTCTCTCGAACCAATATGGCGAAGAAGATAAAAAACGAAGCTTTGATGAATTGAGGATTTAGGGTTTTTAGCTCTGAACATCTGAGAAGAGGTTTAAACTATAAAGATTCTTTGGTTCTGTTCGATTATATCAGTATAATTGGGCTCAATGATTATGTTTTCTTGAACAACAGATTGGCCCATATGGCCCAATAAGAAACATGACAATAAATAAATTAATTAATTTGTGCCTAATGCAACTATTCATATTTTTTTAATTATATTTCCACTTTTGAAAAATATAGTTACTTTTTTACAACTAAAATATACAGTATTGTTCAATTTATATCGGAAGAGATTAGGTAAAAAGCGAAAGAAAAGAAAAAAGTTGTTTAATTGGATGGATGTTTACAATTGAATATAAAAAGTTGATTACATTGGATGGATAACTTTTTTACAACTAAGGTTTCGTTTTGTCACCCAACAAATACGACATTTAATAAATTATGGTTTAAGAGCTATTATTTTTGGGACAGCCTACAGGAAAAAAATTGTTATGCCAGAAGTTAAAGTTGTAGAGGGTACTTGTGACTTGTGACTAAATATCTAAACTATCAAAATGGAATAATCCGACAACTCGTAGTTATGGTCTTTAGTATGTAGGAAGTAAAAGAAAACTCTAAATTCACTTGCATGGTTTCGTTATATCTAAACTAAATTTGTAAACACTTCTAGTCTCAAATATTATAAGATTGTGAAACAATACAATATAATATAGATTTCAATTGCAAATAAGAAGAATGATGCCTTTACAACTTGTGACTCTAGTACAGTAAACATTGCTGAATACTGATGATTACTGAACAAAATTCACAAATAAAGGAAGACAATAATTGCTTAACAAAAACTCTAAAAGAAAAGAAGCTTGGTCGGTCTCTTGATTTCTCTCATTCTTCAAGTCTTGGTTAGCTTTGAAGACACTTTCGTCATCTCTCTACCAAAAAATATCGGAATCGGTACGTTTCTTGGCGAAGGAGCAGCACACATCGTGACCGAACCATCAAAAAAGTCTCCTTCTGGAGTCGTCGGTGCTTGAACCGGATCAGGGTTATGAGATTGCGGTTTTCTGGTATTAAAAGGTTTGAAGTAGGGTTTTTGTGAAGGTTTCTTCTTCAAGCGCAAAAGAGGAACAACTCTTTGAGGAACATGTAAAACGGAGTCACGACAGAAGTGGTGGTAACCAAATCCGTGTGGCGTAAGAAACGGAACAGCAAAAAATTCACGAACAAGGTAACGGTGTATTATCGTCATCGACATCTTCAAGACTTCGAGAGAGATTTTGAGGGTCGTTTCAAGAACAGAACAGCAGAGTAAACTTTTCTTCTTATGGATTCTTCGTCTTCGTCTTAGACTTTTAAAACGAGACAAAGCTTTAATCGATTGATTGTGAGAAATAATGAGAGGGTTAAAGGGTTATTTATAATCTTCGTTGAGTTCTTTAACTTGGATTTGGTTTTTAACAAAAAAAAGGAAACATGTCGTATTTTCCTTGTTGTTTTTGGTTTCTAATTTTTCCGTTGTAAACGTTTTAGGGTTGTCCTTCAACGAAAAAAAATTGGAATTGGCACGTGTCTCGGCCCGTTTAGGCCCAATAATGAATGAGATGAGAAGTTAATTAATTGTTTTCTACACATTACATTAAGGAAGGCACATGATCTCGGTATATCTTTTCGTCTTTTATACAAATACTAGACCACCGAGTGTATAGTTTTAGTCTTGCATGCAGAGCCGTGCGGACATAATCGGTGGCCGGAGGCGGTCAAAAAAAATGGTTGCGATTCATAAAAAAATTTAATGTCAAGAACGGTAAATACTAGTCATATAACAAAAGAAACAACAAACTTTCAAAACAAAAAAAGTCTAAACTGAAATTTTTCTTCCCTTCTTCCCTAGAAAATCATTAACCAAACTTTCAAAATCAACTTTTTTAAAAAATTCTCTTTCGATAGACAAAACCACCAAATCACTCGACCTTTCTTGTGACATACTTGAACGAAGATAAAACTTAATCAACTTCAGCTTTGAAAAACTTCTTTCAGCAAATGCAACCGAAACTGGAATCGTCAACAACACTCGATAAGCAATCCATGAGTTCGGATAACAATCTTCAACACTTTTCAAAAAATCCAACACTTCAATAGGCTTCTTAACTTCTTTGGGTAAAACTTCTCTTAGAACTTTTAGTTCAAAAAAAAGATCATTACCAACAACATCTGAGTGCTTTCCATGAGATAAAGAAGCTTCCAGATTGGTACAAGAAGCCATCAAACTATCATCACTTGCCGATTGTAGCTTTTTCAAATCAAACAGAAAGCCAAATATTTGTTCATACCTCTGGAACTGTTCAAATCTTGTCTCAAGCGAGTAGAGAGCTTGAGCCATGATTTGGATGAAGTAATCGATTCTAAAGCTCTCCTCTGGTGATAATATAACACTTCCTTCAACGTTTTGTGATTCTTCACCATAGTGTCTTTTTTTTTAATAACACGCTTTGCTTTTCTCGGAAATACTGCCTCAATATCCATAGATTCTGCAATAACTTTAGCTTCTTCTTTTGCTTTCTAAAAACCTGAATCTCTGTACTTTTGAAAAAAGGAAACGAGTCCCTTTAGTTGAGAAATAGCTACATCAATGTCCATGTCTTTTGACTGCAAACTCTTACTAACAATGTTAACAACAGATAGAAGATTATACCAAATAACCAAGGCAACCAAGAATGCAAAACTTCCCATTCCATGTGTTTCACTTGTTGCAAGACACTCAGCTTCGCTCTGCTCTTTAGGATCATCACTATTTTCAGCAATGAAAACTAAAGCATCCATAATTTTAGGAGCCTATAATTTTACTGCCTTAACACTTTCGATATGACTCTCCCATCGAGTGTTTGATAAAGCCTTAAGTGTCAGTCCACCCACATGATCTTCAAATATTTTCCACAGTTTATTTGATAATGAAAATAAGCAATAAGTGCGCTGAATAATCCCAAAAAATGAGATTGCCTTGGTAGAAGAAGTGGTTGCCATATCACAAAGTGCAAGATTGAGACTATGACAACTACATGGTGTATAAAACGCCCTTGGATTCACTTCAAGAAATCTTTTTTGTACTCCTTTATGCTTCCCCTTCATATTAGACCCATTGTCATATCCTTGACCCCTTACATCATCAATTTTCAAGTCAAAAGCAGCCAACACTTCTTGAAGCTCACGAAAAAGTCCTTCTCCAGATGTATCATCAACTTTCAAGAATGTCAAGAAAAATTCTTCAACCTTAGCCGAAGTTGTTGTAACATCTACACATCGAATTACAACAGTCATTTGCTCATGATGGCTAATATCTGGAGTGCAGTCAAGGATGACAGAAAAATACTTTGCACCTTGAATTTTCTTGATAATCATCCCTTTAATCTCATTAGCTAACAAAGCTATCAACTCATTTTGAATTCTGTTGCTCAGAAAATGACATTGAGATTCATCTTCTTTATATCTTCTCAGATGTTCTATTATCACCGGATCAAAATCAGCAATCATCTCAATAAAACTTAAGAAATTTCCACAATCTTCTTCTCCGATCTTGTCGTTGCTTCCTCGAAAAGCTAGATTTTGTTTGGCAAGAGTCTTTACCACAGCTAAAATCCTAAGCAATACATGCCTCCAATGAATCCTCTCTTTATTAATTACATCTTGAGCATGTTTATCAATTGTCTGATTTTTTTGAAGCCTCAGTTCTAGTTCCACCCACTGTTTCATGCACACAATGTGATCACGGCTAGACTCATGCTCTCTTAGCCTTTTCAAAATATTTTTCCAATCACTGAATCCCGTAGAAGCCAGTTGACTTTTGTCATTCCGATTGAAAAATTTACAGCAAAAGTAAAAGATCTTGTTCACTGATTTTGAATAAACCAACCAACGACGATCTTGCTTTTGACCTTCACTCATTTTTCTTGAATAGTACACATGCGAGAAATGTCTCTTTAACACTATCTTTGGGGAATATGTAATCACTTGCCAGTCTTTTTGTTGGACCTTGTATGACCATAAAATCTCTCCATTCATTCCAACCCTTTCCAATACTTTCCCAATTTGTAGGATCAAACATATCCGAAAACCCACAGTGCTCTGTGTTCATTCCAACTCTTGCAGTCTCATTCTCATCATCTTTTTCATTCAAGTCTTCCTCATTCACATTTTCTGCTTCTTCTCCTTCAGCCATATTTTCATCCACTCTATCATCTTCCACAATATCAGGCTGCTCAGCCTCAACATTAGCTTTTGCAGATTCATCAAAAGTTTCAGATTTTTTGAAATACCTGAATAATGCATTCGCTTGAGATTTTGTTTGTTCTTCTTCTCTCTTTTTCTTTTTTTTGTTTATGTCCTCCAGATGGTTGGCTTCTTGTGTTGTTTGGTGACATGATTCTATAAATTAAAAACGTACGGAAAAACTGATGTTAATGATCAAGTATGAAATTTTAATAATGAAACAACAAATGATTAAGATTTAAGAACTAGATAACAAGAGAAGAAGATCAATAAAGGTAGACATTTACCTTAATAAGGACGATAACCAAGTATAGAAAAACAGCACTCAACGAGAGAGCGAGAGAGATGAGGAATTGAGGATTCTTCAGAAAATAAAACTGCAGAAAATTCTGTTTCGTGTGACGGTGTGATCAATTTAGAAAACTGCAGAAAAGAATGTTTACCCTAATTTTATAATGTTTATTCAGTTTTTTTAATCTATTGACTTACTCTTTACATCGAACGTGACTATTGGGCTTAACAATTAAAAATTATGAGGGTGTAGTAAACATTAAGGGCTTATCTTAAGTAAAAACTAAAGCTCATCGATTTTTTTCAAAAATATGAGGCCGTAGGCCAAAGTTTCTTTTGTTTCTACTTAGGCACGGCTATGCTTTCATGCATCAATCATTCTACTCGTTATCCAAACTTAAAGGACCACACCACTTAATAGTTGTCAACTTGTTCATATGTATGGTTGTAATTTGATGTAAATTGCTAAAAAGTCTTGAGGCCAAGAACAAAGGAACCTTCAATCTCTTTTCATATGAAGCTTCTCTTTTTCCTGTCCAATGATAGTTTACGTTACTTTCACTAATTTCCTTCATTATAGAAAATTTGCAATGATTTGCTCAGAAAAAAAGAAAAAAAAAATTGCAATGAAATTTATGACAAGAAAAAACTTGAGTAAACTGAATATCTTCTTCAAAAGAAAGTAATAACATATTTAGTCTTGCATGCATTAATCTTTCCTAAAACAATTTTTTTTTTCAAACTTATAAGGACCATATATATATATATATATGGTTGTAGACTTTTGTTATTTTCTGAAACCTAAAAGTCTTGGAATTTTTGTTTTTTTCTCATTTTATTTTGAAGTTATTTTTTTCCGAAGTTTCGTCTGTCTTATAAGTAATAACACGCCTACGGGAAGGATCTTTCTTATAGTTTTGTTTTGTTTCTTATATTTAGCTTTCAAAAGATACACTAACTTGGAAATATCTGCTTTTAATCGGTTTGAACTCCTTTAAACATTCCTATCTCCCTCAGCTCGTCTCTCATGGCGTCTCCATCTTGCTTTACGTCTCGCAACTACAAATTTAACGTCTTCTCGAGCTTCCACGGGCCTGATGTCCGTAAAACACTTCTCAGTCACCTGCGTGAACAGTTTAAACGCAACGGGATCACTATGTTCAATGATCAAGAGATTAAGAGAAGCGCAATGATCTCCCCTTCACTCAAAGAAGCTATAAAAGAATCGAGGATCTCGATTGTGATTCTCTCCAAGAAATATGCTTCGTCAAGCTGGTGTTTGGATGAGTTGGTGGAGATACTGGAATGCAAAAAAGCTAGGGGACAGATGGTGATGACCATCTTCTACCAAGTGGAGCCGTCTGATGTACGATATCAAACAGGCGATTTTGGGATTGCTTTCAATAAAACTTGTGCACGTAAGACAAATTACAAGGAAAAGAAGAAATGGAGCAGAGCTTTGAAATATGTGGGAAACATTGCTGGAGAAGACTTCAAAAATTGGTTTGTGTTCAATTAATCTGAGTTTATATTTATTTGCTTATTAAATGGTAGTTTATGATTAAAAAAAAATGGAAATATATGGTATAGAATTTCAGAGGAATGTTGGTGTGACTATTTTGATAGAAAAAAAATGATTTTCTTTTCTTTCTTTTTTGTCTAGGATTAATGAAGCAAAAATGATCGAGAAGATTGCCAAAGATGTTTTAGATAAACTAAATGCTACACCATCTAGAGATTTTGATGGCATGGTGGGACTTGAAACTCACTTGAGAGAAATAGAGTCTTTGCTAGATTTAGATAATGATAGAGTTAAAGTAGTTGGAATCTTTGGTCCTGCAGGCATTGGTAAGAGTACTATTGCTAGAGCTTTACATAGTCGACTCTCTAATAGGTTTCAGCTTACTTTTTTTGTGGACAACCTTAGGGAAACCTACCCCACTGGTCTTGATGAGTACGGTTTAAAGTTGCGTTTACAAAAACAATTTCTTTCAGATATTTTAAACCTAGATGATATAAAAATTTCCAATTTATGTTCAATAAAGAATAGGTTAAGGGACCAGAGAGTGCTTATTATTCTCGATGATGTGAACAATATAAAGCAATTAGAGGCTTTGGCTGGAAATATTGATTGGTTTGGTCCTAGAAGTAGGATTATAGTGACCACAGAAAATCGAGAGCTTTTACAACAACATGGTATCCATGAACCATACCCTGTAGTTTTTCCATCTGATAAAGATGCTGTGGAAATCTTATATAGATATGCTTTTAGACAAAGCTATCCACATGATGGTGTTAAAGTGTTTGCTGAAAAGATAACAAAGTTGTGTGGCAATCTTCCGTTGGCTCTACGTGTGGTGGGTTCATCTCTATGTAGGAAGGAGGAGGACGAATGGAAAGATGTAATGTGCAGGCTAGAAACTATTCTTGATCGAGATATTGAAGAAGTACTAAGAGTTAGTTATGAGAGTTTACAAGAGAATGAGCAATCTCTCTTTCTCCATATTGCAGCCTTCTTTAACTACGAATTTGGTGATCTTGTAAAAGCCATGTTTTCTGAGATCTTGGAAGTCAATGGAGGATTGAAGATCCTAGTCAATAGATCTCTCATCGAGATATCTACATATGGCGAAAAAATAAAGATGCACAGATTACTACAACAAATGGCTATCCAAACCATTAAGAAACAAAAGCCTTGGAAACGCCAAATCTTAATGGATGCTCATGGGATTTGTGATGTTCTCCAAAATGAAAGAGTAAATTCTTTTCCTTTCTTTTATATTTATATTATTCTTTTTGTTAATTATACATAACTTCATAATCCAGTCATGATTTGGTGGAGATGAACGTATTATTTTCGATGGTCTTAACATTTTGTTTTTATTTGGTTTAGGTTACTACAGATGTGTCCGGGATATCATTTGATATATCAAAAATCGATGAAGTATTTATTAATGAGAGAGCTTTCAAAAGAATGCCAAATCTTCGATTCCTTAGAGTTTACCAAGAAAAATATGATGAGAACAAAATAATCTCTATACCAAATGAGATGGAGTTTCCGAGTAGTTTAAGGTTACTACATTGGGAGGCATATCCAAGCAATAGTCTTCCTCATAGATTTCATCCTGAATATCTTGTTAAAATTGATATGAAGGACAGTAAGCTCGAGAAGCTCTGGGAAGAGATCCAGGTTGGTTTAAATATTAGTTTACTTCTACGATATATATAAAACATTTATTAATTATATAGTTTCTCTTCATCAATGTTATGATGTTCTTCTCTTTTTTTCTGTTTTTGTTTTGTGGTTTTTACTTTCAGCCACTCCCAAACCTCAAAAGGGTTGATTTGAGAGGTTCCTATTATTTGAAGGAACTCCCGGATCTTTCAAAGGCTACAAACCTCGAGACATTGGAACTGGATTATTGTGAGGATTTGGTAGAGCTTCCATCCTCAGTTTCGAATCTTCATAAACTAAAGAAGTTAGGGATGGAGTCCTGCACAAAACTAGAGCTCATTTCAACTAACTGGAACTTAGCGTCTCTTCCACATTTAAACATATCGAATACGAATATCACAACATTCGGTATATCAGTTACAGACGTGGCATCATCAACCAGCCCTCAGTTTCATCTTGATAGACTCATTAGTCTCAGATTACGCAGCAACGCAAAGCTCAAGACACTAACACAACTGCCCGCGAATATATTTTCTCTAGACCTAAGCTATGCTGGTATTGAAAGTATGTCAGATTGCTGCATCGAAAGTCTTCATGGGTTACAAACACTTGAGCTTTGTGGCTGCAGAGAACTCACATCACTGCCAGAACTCCCTCCTTCTCTCGAATTCCTAGATGCAACCAACTGTGAGTCACTTGAAAACGTATTTAGCCTTTTTGGTATTCCAGATGGGCGCCTCAACTTCGCCAACTGCTTCAAATTGGGCCGACAAGCGCGAAGGTCAATCATCCAACAACGATTTATTCAATATGGGTCATCGTTCTTACCCGGGAGAAAAATACCTACGAAGTTCAAACACCGAGCCAATGGAAATACATTGAGCTTTTACGTTTCCGCTTTCTCCAGTTATAAGGTTTGCCTCCTTATTTCCCCTAAGAGATCCAAACAAACTTTTGATATTCCCCAGGTGAACTGTCGTCGGATTAGCAACGACCACTTGTTCCGCATCCGAGAGGTTAGGTTTTATAATATCTCCAAGTGCAAAAAGACACATTTGTTTGTATTTCACTCAGACTCGCTTCACAGAGATGATTTTGAAGTGGACAGAGAGATAGTGTACGAATTCACCAGCAACATGGGAAACTTCGACGTTATTGCATGTGGTGCACAGATCTTGTCGGAGGAAATCAGTGGGGGGTCTGGCGATGAAGCGTCAGACGACGATGAATCTGAATCTGTATCTTCTAGCGAAACTTGCCAAAATAATGATGATAACAATAGAAACGTCGTCGAAAACGGGTTCTCTCGAGCAATAAGGGCAGCAATAGGTGATGTTTGGAGACCAAAACCAAGAGGATGATGATGATGATGATGATGATGACAAAGGTTTGTAACATAAACGAATTGTATACATTTGTTGTTTTTTGGAATTAATAATAATCGATGTAATTATTTCGTGTTTGACATCTCGAATAATACTAACCGAATATATAAACTAATTTAAATTTGAATATGACAATTTAAATCTATAGTAAACATTTAATTTAATTAAACATATAAAACCAAGATACACTAAACTTAAGTTTGAGGCATTAGCACCAATATTCTTCTTTTAGAATATGAAGAATTATTAATATCTAAAAATAAAATATTTCTTTGCCTTGGTCAAAACTAGAAAAATAAGTTTCCATACAAGCAAGAATCACACCTTCACACAAATAGGAAACTAATCATGAGACAAACTGTGTAACAAATTGTAACGCATATAAATAGGTCACGTCGGTAATGTGCATTGTTGTCCAAGAACATGATTCTCATTACCCTCGACGATATATAAATATCTTAATGAAACAAATGGAGAATCCTAAGAAAGATTTAATGGAAACCAACCCAAGAAAACTAAGATCCTATAGTTTCATATGGCTAATAGTATGTATATTTGTATTAGTGGTTTGTGCAATATTATCCAAAGCAGAAGAAAAAGACGAAAGCGATGATTCGTCTATGCAAATGATTTACTCCGTTTTGGTTGAAGGTGAACCATTGGCCTTTCGTACTTCTAAAAACATCAACAGGTTCACATTAATACATTTTTCATTATGTGATTCATTATTATTTTCTTGAGCATCGGATATAACTTTTTGATGTTGGAAAATTAGCAAAGCCATGGCATATGAAGCAAAGAAGATTGAGGCGATTCACGAAGAGATTCTTGGAAGCACACTCGAAAATGGAAGTTATACAAAGCTTTATAGTTTCAAACATGTCATTAATGCTTTCGCAGTCAGCACCACTCCTTATCAGGTTAAGATAATTTTATTAGTCAACAACATTTATGAAATTGAATGACCTCTTTAGTACTTCGGGAGATTCAAAATATGTACTTGGACTTTTAAAGAGTCAGAAACCCTTTGTTTGATTTTGATTTACTCGGTTTAGAGGGTGTATATGCCAAATAAAAACCAGAAATAATTAAGTTCGGTTTTGGATTTACCAAACCGAATTTATTTTGGTTTTTATTTGGGTTCGGTAATTTGCATATTAATTAGCCGATTGTTTTGTTATTTTAAAACCAAAAGAACGCCAAAACGAAATTAAACCAAAATTGAATGATGATGAATAATTTTCCCATTTCAACTAGGTTTGGTTGCATCTTTGCTCAGATTGTGGTTTGGTAAACCGGAAATAATCCTCATTTGATACTTGCAGGCCAAAAAACTCACGAAAGCAAAAGGAGTGAAGGCAGTGGAAGAAGACAAAGGAGTGAAATTAATGACAACATACACTCCCGATTTCTTGGAACTTCCTCAACAAGTCTGGCCAAAAATTTCAAACGACGGCAACAGACGTGCCGGAGAAGACATCGTGATCGGTTTCGTGGATACCGGAATTAACCCTACTCATCCGAGCTTTGCCGGACTCGATCTCACAAACCCTTACTCATCGAACCTCTCACGTTTGAATTTCTCCGGCGACTGTGAGACCGGTCCTCTCTTTCCTTCTGGATCTTGTAACGGAAAACTCCTCTCCGCAAGGTTCTTTTCCGCCGGAGCTCGAGCTTCAGGCGCTCTCAACTCCTCCTTGGATATCCTCTCTCCGTTCGATGCTTCCGGCCACGGAAGGTACAAATGTCATTTTCTGGTATACCATTTTTAAATATTGATGATTCACTTTCCAAACACACTATATGCATCAAAGTAGACTATATCAGTACCATAATAAATTTAATTTATTAATATGTTATATGTACGTGTTTACTATTTGGTCGGTTTGGTCCAGCCACGTGGCATCCATCGCAGCCGGGAACGCCGGAGTTCCGGTAATCGTCGACGGTTTCTTCTACGGCCGTGCCAGTGGTATGGCCCCACGTGCACGGTTCGTCACATCATTCATATTAATTACCTCAAATATAATTAGAAGTTTTAAGACTAACGATGATACGAGTTATTACGAGTTATTTTATTGGTTCATGTGGCAGCATAGCCGTTTACAAGGCGATTTATCCATCAATCGGAACTCTTGTTGACGTAATTGCAGCCATCGACCAAGTAACCAATGCTCTAAACAAGACTGTGTTTCTCCTAGTGTGAATCTCTAATCAATTTTATTCATTTATTTTCGTATTTTAATTTAATTTTGTCACAGGCAATAATGGACGGCGTAGATGTGTTGACGCTGTCGATTGGACCGGACCAACCGCCGGTAGATAAGCCGACGGTACTCGGGATATTCGACCTAGCAATGCTATCGGCTAGAAAAGCCGGCGTATTTGTGGTGCAAGCCGCAGGGAATCATGGCCCGTCGCCATCCTCTGTGTTGTCTTATAGTCCTTGGGTCGTTGGCGTCGCTGCTGGAAATACTGACCGGTCTTATCCTGCCTCCCTCATCCTCGACGGTGGCCAAACCGTTCAGGGCGTTGGACTATCAGGTAAAACAAGAACTATAACAAATATATTTTAGGAAAATATTAATGTAGCGTTAATTAGTTATGATCTTTTATCTTCCGTGGTGAACTAATATTTGCAAGTTCTAACATACATAGTTGGTACTCATCGCTAAAAAAGTTTTTTAATGTATATCATAACCGCTTTATTTGGTTATTAATTATAACATAGTTGTAGCAAACAAATAAGTTAGCACACCTATGTTTTGAAATTTTGAACCATGTTCTTACAAACTCGTAACAATTTCTTTTTTTTTTTTTTTTTTTTTTNAACTGAAGGTCCAACCCTTGGAGCTCCATTTCTTCAACATAAGTTAGTTTTAGCAAGAGACGCTGTTAGAACAAACGGCTCGGTTCTACAAACCCTAAACAGAGAGATCGAAGAATGCCAACGGCCGGAGAATTTTGACCCAGCCGTGGTTCTTGGAAGTATAGTGATATGTACATTTTCTGATGGTTTCTACAATCAGATGTCGACTGTTCGAGCCATCACCCAAACCGCCAGGACTCTTGGTTTCATGGGTTTTATACTCATTGCACATCCTAGATACGGGGATTATGTTGCAGAACCGGTGATATTTTCTGCCCCGGGTATACTAATACCTAAAGTATCAGATGCTCAGGTAATTTCATCAACAAATCCATCAGAAATTGCAAGAAAAGAAAGATGATATGTTTTTTCTTAGGTATTTACAATTTAGATTAAAGCCATATCTTAAGAAAATAACTATTAATCTAGTATTAAATTTGCATGTGGGATGAATTTACATATAAATCATATACGGACTGCATGGCAATTTGTTTTAGATAGAAATTTTATTTCAATGAGGTTTAAGCGACATATATTGAAACTTTTTATTTTATTTTATGTTAGATTATTTTAAGGTACTACGAAGAGAAGACCTTTAGAGACAAGAGAGGACTGGTGACGCAATTCGGGGCACGTGCCAGAATTGGCGAAGGCCGAAACTCAGTCTTCGCTGGAAAAGCACCAGCCGTGAGCCGATTCTCTTCGAGAGGACCAGCTTTTATCGATGCAAATCGGAATCTATTAGATGTGCTAAAGCCAGATATCCTTGCACCTGGTCACCAAATTTGGGGTGCTTGGAGCCTCCCTAGTGCCTTTGATCCTATTCTCACAGGTTTTCACATCATTACGTCCCTAATATTTTGTATCAAATATGATTTACTCCCTTGAGAGTTTAAAATTGATCATTTGTGTGTAGGGCGAAGCTTTGCGATATTGTCGGGAACGAGCATGGCAGCTCCTCATATAGCGGGGATTGGAGCTATGATAAAGCAACTTAATCCTTCATGGACCCCAGCCATGATTGCATCGGCCATCTCTACCACGGCCACGGAATATGACAGTTCCGGTGAAGTTATATCGACTGAGTCTTATGATATAAATGGATTGTTTTCATCTAATCATTTCGATCATGGCGCGGGCCATGTTAATCCTGCTAGAGCCATAGATCCTGGACTGGTTTTACCCGCAGGTAATTTTTAACTTTTAACTTTTAACTTGAATTGGTGATTTTAACGTAAACAAAACAAAACAATTAGAGTATTCTAATTTCTAAGTATTAATTATCACTATTTTGGGTGTTGGACCAGGTTTTGAAGACTACATAAGTTTCTTGTGCTCATTGCCAAACATTAACCCGGTCACCATTAGAGCCGCAACCGGAGTATGGTGCACCACCACGCTTAGCCACCCGGCGAACCTTAACCATCCATCAGTAACTATAGTTGCACTTAAAGAGTCTCTTGTGGTGAAAAGAAGTTTCCAAAACGTCTCAAACAAGACTGAGACATATCTTGGTTCGATTTTACCTCCCAATGGTACAGCTGTACGGTTAATCCCATCTTGGTTTACCGTTCCACCACAGAGAATTCAAGATCTGGACATCGAGTTCAATGTCACACAAGTCTTAAACCAATTTACATTTGGTGAAGTTGTCCTTACCGGAAGTTTAAACCATATTATTAGGATACCGTTGTCAGTTAAGACAATTTGAAAACATATAATTTTCTCGTTTTCTTGTTTATTCGTTCAACGGCTCTCACTGATTTAACCGCATATAAAGGGTAAACAAGAAACTACTTCTATTCTTAAATTTACATTAGAATACATAAAAAAAAAAACGCAAGCATACTTCGTTACAAGCTACAACCGTGTGATGAGTTGAGATACAAACTAATTACACATATGAAATGGTCACACTACAAATACACATATGAGCTAAGCTTAATTACACATGAAAGGTCACATTATAATCACACATGTGACCCTTATTACATATGAAAGGGACAAACTAATATTACACACATGAAATCTTTAAAGTTCTAAGATGTTTCGATCACATATAATTCGAATTATATACTTACGTAGACGAAACTGTCATGAAGACTATTATGGTGGTCTAGGAGGTTGGTGCCCAAAGGGTCTTGGAAACCAGGTAGCTCCAGGAGGTGGAGGTTGTGGGTGAGGTCCAGGAGGAGGTGGTGGAGGAGGAGGGTGCGGCTCAGGATACGGTGGTCTTAGTGGCGGTGGGTCCTGGAAAGGAGGAGGAGGGGGACGAGGATGATGAGGAGGAGGCTGAGGCATTTTGTGCTTTGTTAATGCAATATATGTTTGGCGTACTTTAGTTCATATATAACATCAAGATTAAGAATCATTGTTACCCACAAGTCTTTGAAGTGTAAACCAGTCTCTAATTAATTAGTTGCTCAGTAGAATGGTAGTTATCCACCTAATCTTCTAGCTAACTTTAACTTTAAATAGTATGACTTATATGGTTTTATTATATCAAAGTAATATGGTTTCTTGATTCATCTAGTGTAGATATATAATTATAGCTAGGACTCACAATTTTATAAAGTTATGGTACTTAAATTATAAGAACCATTAAATTTGTATGTATTGTCAAATTTGAAATATATATATATATATATATAAATGCTAATTTCGATAAAAACTTTCAAAATATTCGTTTACTATCTACACATTTGATCTATGTCATCATGATTTGCAAGTAATTGCTTGGAAATGAGAATCAGGATATCGAGGATTGTCTCATACCGCTCAAGCCTGACATCAAGAAGGCAAGATACACCGGCAAAGTAAGAATCATAATGAAAGTATATTTACTTCATTTAAAGTGAAAATAACTATATTTAAATATCTTGTTTTATATCAAACGATAATGTTTGCTTGTAGCCGTCTCTCGTTATCCAAAAGTTTAATTCACTTTATGCCAGCTTTTATTTTTTTGGATGTCTAGTTTATGCCAAATCCTCTTTGAATTCTTAATTAGTGTTTAGTGATTTTTAGTCAATAAAATCATTTAACAATTACTATTTAACCTCATTTATATTTTATTCGTTGATTTTTTAAAATGAGTTTTACAAATACAATCAAACTAGTTCATCTCGATGATGTGTTTAATTACACTAAAACAAACATCCTTTCATTATTGCATATGCATAAACCATATAGATTAAAAAAACTATATATATATATATATATATGCTGTTGGCAGAATGAATATATATAGAGAACAATGAATAATTTGGTTCCTTACTCAAAGGCAACAAGGTTTTAAACCTTCCACTTAATAACGTTAATAAGAAGACTAGGGATGCTGAATTTAGAAAGAGGAAGGCTGCTAAGGCTGACTGTGCTAAGGATGAACCTTCCATAATATTTTCTAACTGATTGTTTTAGATGTTGTTTTTTTCTTTAAAAAAAAAATATACTTTTTCGATGGATTATCTAGAATTTTGACTACAAAAGAGTTTATCGTGCGTTGTGCCTTGGGAGCTATTTGTGATGATGTAGATTATTTTGGTCATATTATGCACAAATTATTAGGTTGATTCTCTTGTAAACTAGAAAATACAAACTTTTAAAAGTCGAACATCTAATCATCTCATCCACAGTTGAAAATATCAAAACATCTTGATTTTGACTAAGTTGGTATATTCATAATTTGTATGGCTATACGGCCATTTAGATGAATTAAACGATTGATTAATAGTTATACAATTTATACTTCTTTTTTTTTATCACCAAGTAACATATTGTATATATAATATAATTAAAAATAATGACCATGTAACATCTAATATAACCGACAATGGATTATCAGTCTAACCCAACTAGTTTATTACACGTCGAATAGATTTTTTTGGTCATTCACCCCAATAAACATTGAACTAAAAATATGTGCTATAGATATTTTTAACTATCAAAGTGGCTAACATATTCTGAATCTACAATCTCCTCGAAGAAAGAAGTAACCGTTGTAACCCTTTGGAACAGGCTCCATTATACTCTATTGTTTGGAATGGCCCGTTTATGTCGACTTTTCTTCCAATGCACAACTATTGTCAAGTAATTATTTTAACAATATAATCATCTAACTGATACTATTTAAAAATATTTATAGCTTAGTTAACCTAGAGAGAAACGGTAATTATCGGTAACATATGGTATGAAAGTCAAATGCCACATCGAAATTTTTCATTATTAATTTTTTTTAAACTCTATTCCATTTGCTTGTTTTGAAAAGAATGCATATTAATGTAAACATGGTTTTTTTAGTTGAATAAATAAGACACTCATTATGGCTTCGATTCTTTCAAACATTTTGAGATTTCATCAACTTCTTCTTTTTGTAAATTACAAATGATACAAATGATAAGTCGCCCATCAAATGATAACTGGATAAGTCAACTACACCGAGTTAACCAAGGAGATTGGAGCTGGTTTAGGTGTTCAATCGGAAGCCGGTTATCAAAACTAAAAACGGTGTAGTTTTGACTAGCTCAGTGACCCAAATCAAAGAAGCTTGAAGGTTTTAATATTTTACAAGACTCAAAGGTGCGATGACGATTTGCTTTTTAAGCCCAACTGTAGTAACACTAACAATAATAAGACCACTAGAATGTGTAGCCGCTACAAAATATGACGCGGTTTAACTGTTTCAGAGAACCAAAATGTTAAAACAAAGAATCAATCTTCATTACACATACATTCTTTACATCTAGGGTAACGGTAAACGCTGCGTCCCGTTGGTCTAACCAATACATGTTTGGTCTGCCTAACGTTTTTTCTCACTCTCTGCTCGAACACTTTCCACTCTATAGTATTGTTCTTCAACAATATGTCCGAGAACCTCCGTTTGTTCGGTCTGATCGTCGGCATTTTCCCTGCTCCGTAATATATCCTGTAACCCGATACTAGAGACGACAACTGACTCCCTGAATCCGTCATCGCAAATGCGTCCGATGCAGCACATGCAATAAAATCAAGAACCGCTAGCTACACAACCAAAAACAAAACAAAAATATAAATCTCACGGCTCAGTTAACCGATAAACCGAAAATGTAGTTATTTTACGCGGGATATTCATATCATTGCACCTGAGATGAGAAGTTTTTGAAAGGCTGTAGCTCAGTTTCAGAGAGTACATTCTCTTTGGTGACTAGATTCGGGTAGAGACTCGTTAAAGCAGCTAACCGTTTATTCCCACCGTATATATTAGCACCAGCCACGAAAACACGGGTCTTCCTATTGAAACCGAGACCCGCAAGCATAAGCACAGCTTCTTCAGGTGATAACGGACAAAGCCCTTCCGTTCTCAGATCTTCCGGAGATGGCATTCTACAAAATGAGAAAACAACTGAGTATTCAGTGTGAAACCAAAACCGATTTGATAATGCGAAAAAAGAGTAAAGGAACAAACTTTTTAGTCTTTGTTAGATTTGCTAACGTCGGGAAATGCTTTTCTCTGTAAGCATCAAGCTCCATCTTCTCAGCATCATCTCCTCCGAAGTAACAGAGAGAATGAGCCACCATATCGATTTCAAATCTTAGATGGAGTGCTAGATACTTAGAAGCCTTATGTAGAGGACCTGCTTTCTTGTCCAATATGAAGGACGCAAATTTTGGACCGACGAGATATGGATCAACCGGTGCGAGGTGTGATCCGCTATCTCGTAGTCTCCTAACGAGAACCGCAGCTGTTTCTTGTATCTTTGGAACGAAGTTTAACGCATGAAAGTTACATCTACACCGCAGCCTCTACTCCCCCAAAACAAAATTGGATCATTATTACGAGTCAGAGTATATGCACAATGCTAAAAGAAAGGTCTTTTACCTGTAACTGAAACGGTATAGGGTCAAAGGCCAAACGGTTTCCGAATCCAAAGAAATGAACAACTCTGTTTTTGAGTAGAAGAGGGAGAATGTGTTTCATGTAAAACCCGGGCTTGGCTTCTTTCACGACATCCATATCCGTAACCTTAAAACGACAAAGAAGTACTTAAGAAAAATTGTCAAAGATGAAAGAGTTTTAGAAATTTAAAGAGGTATAAAGGAACTCACGAGGCTGCCAATGGCCTCAAGGTCTAGAGACTGAAGCTCTTTTGGTAGTTTCTTTACAATCCGGATATCAGGAGAGAGGTACTTAATAAAATGTTCCACCTGATAGATATCTCCAAACTGACTATAAACCAAATCAAGAATGTCAAAATGTGATGTCGACATTAAAAAATGCATCAATAATAATAAGAGAAGGAGACAGAGAACAGAGGAACCTTACAATAGTTACCTTGCATCGGTCCAGACATCACTGAACATGAATTTGGGAACAACGAGTGTGGCATTCAGCATCCGAGCAACAACAACAATGTTACAAACCTGTTTTAATATAATGTCGCCGTGAAATCGTAACGGTTAGTCAATATAAAGAGTGAGACAAAGTAATGTGTAACGAAATCACAACTTACAGCAACTCTCTGTTGGTTGATCCCACCATTTGCAGTTACCATTATATATCCATTTTTCCCATCTACACAAAAAAAAAACACCAAAATCAGGAAAACTTATAAATACTAATTTGGCACGAGAAGTAAACTCACGGAGAGTAAAAAATAAGAGACCACTAGGCTTCCAAGAACGTTGATCAGCACAAGGCTTCCAAGCCAAAGCTTGGTCCTTTGGTTCTCGCCACAGCTCTTTTGGCTCAATTTTGTTTTGCCCCTATAACAGAAACAATGTTGCAGGCGGATTCTTGGTTTAAAATTCGAAATGTTGTAATCAGAAGGATATCAAAATGAATCAAAACAATAACAAATAGTAATAATACCTCAGCCAAAGCATGAGCAGCATAAGCCAACAGTCTACCATAGGTTCCATTATATGTCTTCTTTGGTTTCCCCATCTTTTTCTTCTCTCCATGCTACCAAATCATAAGTCACACAACATCAAAACCCAAAATGCAAAGAAATCATGTAATATAAAAACATTACATAAACTTACCATTTACCACAGTAATATCATTTTAAAAACTCTTAAACATGTGAAAATTCTTATTTAGTTTCCTATAACAATAGTTGCATTACCATTCATCTAGCAATCTCAGACAAATTATAATTCTCTTTTCCCTAACAAATGTTTTGTTGAATTAATTGTGTATTATTAGACCAAAACTTTTAAATTTTTGTGACATTTTCGTTTAAACTAAAAGCGTTTTTTTACTGTACTTGGGAAACTGAAATTGATTTGACAAGAAACTGACTGTTAAAAAGTAAAAAGTTCAAAATAAATTAACCAATCACATTGTTTTTAAAAAACTAATTTACCTACCTGTACAGACGCCGACACTTTAACCGACACCCGTTTCATACTCGGGTTCGGATCCGGGTTCTGGTTCGGTTTCGGGTTGTGGTTTGGTTTCGGGTTAAGATTCGGTTTTTTCGAGAAACCTCTTCGAAGCCAAGCTCGACCTTCATGGAGCTGAGAGAGCATGAACCAATTAACAAAAATAAAGAAAGCTACAAGCCCGATCACACACGCGGCGGTTTTGGCCGTTCTGATTCGTTTCCTCTTTGCTCTCTTAACCGGATTTTTCAAACTCCGGTTCGGATCACCGTTGATCCAAGACAAAATCGACCCGATAAAATTCGACCTGGTATCACGAATCTGGTCTCCAGCTACTTCAGAGAACCGGGTTGGACCGAGACGTGTCGGTGATTGAACCGGAGAAGCTCCTCCTCCTCCAACTCCATGGATCAGATCTTGGACTCGAGTCTCTCGTTTCTCTTCGTCAGGTCTCTCCGTAGCCATAACTAACACAGAGCTCACTCTCTCTCTCCCCTCTTGTGAGAGAATGATTTGTTAAGAAAGAGAGAAGAGTGTGTTTGTGTCTTTCTTTTTTTTTTCTTTGTCTGAAAATTTAGTTTTGTTTTAATCCTTGAGATTGACGCTGGTATTAGTTTAAGGTCACTTGTCCTTTTTTTAATTATTTTTTAATCTTTACCTTTTTACATAATTAATTTGATTACAAGACTAGTGTTGTTTACTAGTTACTAGTCTACTACTAATCTACAGCTTGTTTGTTGTTTAACATAAATAAGGAAGTTAATAGATGTCAAAAACAAAAATAATTACATCCTACCAAAAAAAAAAAAAAACAAAAATAATTACAAGCATGTGTCAGTAATATTGGGCCTATATACAAGTGGATATGTGGGCCTTTTAATACGCTTTTTGCATATCAGAGTAATATGTTTTCATTGGGGGCCTATACATCTGTTTTTGGTGATATATTATTAAATTATGCAGGTTATTAGATAAAAAGGAAGAAAAAGTTAGGGAACTTATTAATGTCATTTTGTCAGGCCATTATCTGTTTTATTAAAGAAAACATAGCACATGCGAAGAGTTATTAGTTTACTTTTTCAAAATAATTAAAGTTAAGAATTTTAAATTATATTCATACCATTTTTTCTTCTTTTAAATAAAATACTATTATTCATATCATTTTGATATAAAGGTTTACCTTTCGGACATGGTACCAATCAATACTAATGTAATGAGAGTGCTAAAAAGGAACCATTACAATTTGATACAATCCCATGTAGTAGTCTTGATGCACGTCTTTAGACAATTTTATGTGATAAATAAAACTATACTATACATACACTTTGAAAAAGGTGGTCATACTAGAGAAATAAAAATAAAAGAATAATGTGGCGAGATTCACATTGATTTGGACGTAAGAAAAAAAGTGATTCATATTCGGAATAAAATGAACTTTAATAGAGATTCATACTGAAAAATTTAAAATATGATTTTATAACTAGACTTCAACGTGATGGCACGCAATACTTGAATCCCTAAAATGAAAACAAACAAACGACGTCGTATTGGAAGTTACCGTTACCTTGGAAGTTACCGTTACCTTCTCATCTCACTTGGCAATTTGCATTGATTACGAAGAACAGAATCATAATTTACAATCTGATGTCTAATTTAGGAGATTAACAAAAATCAAGACTCATATAATATATACACATTCAGATTCAGGTTCATTCTCATGTACAATAAAGTACTATGTAGTATATATAATATAAGCTATTTTATGATAATATATGTGAGTCAACTGTGAAGTCATTATCTTATTTTGGCAACAAAGTCATTTATTTGATCCAACTTTGTCTGTAAAATAAGCATTATATTATAAGCTAAAACAAAAAAAAGCAGATGTGTGATATATATATTTTTTTTAAAACTAAAAAATTATTCTAGAAATAAAAATACCAAATGAGGCCTATTGTTTTTTTCAACTCTCAAGAAAGAGTCTCTGATTAGACGGCCGACCAACATTAGAATGAATGACAAAGGTTTAAATTTTAAACTTTTGCTTCATCTTCTTCGTGTATTTTCAGCGTTTTTTATCAACAAAAACGGCATGACGTTTCTTCTCTTCTTTCCCCAATCTGTTTGCTGTTAATAAAACCGATCTCTCTGTTTCTATACTCTGTTTTTTCTTCTTCCTTCTTCTCTCTCTCTGTTTCTATTTTACAGAGGAAGGAGAAGAGAAGGCTAAAAGACTTGTCCAATGCTTCTATACAATACAATATTCATCGCATCTCCTCACTTTGCTTTCTGGGTTCGTCTCATATAGTTTTTTTTTTCCTTCAATCTGATCGCAAGAGAAAAAAAAAAGGTGAAATTTTTATTTTGGTCAACCACCAAAGACTAAAACTTTTCTGGGTAATGGGTTTCTAAAGGTGAGATTTTTGGATTCAAAGTGTTTTGACTTTTTTGATCTTTGAATCTAAACTCTTAAAACCCTCACGGCACTGTTTTATTGATTGTATAGGGTTCTTATATGTTTGCAGGTGAAGAGATAATTTTTATAGGGTTCTTATATATTTGCAGGTGAAAAGAAGATTTTAAGGGTTTAAGCATACATTAATGGCGACATTAGCAGATATTGGACTAGCAGCAGCGATCAACATCCTAAGTGCATTGATATTTCTTTTGCTATTTGCAATCTTGAGGATCCAACCATTCAATGACAGGGTTTATTTCCCTAAATGGTACTTAAAAGGTGTTCGGAGCAGCCCGTTGAATTCGGGTGCTTTCGCCAGCAAAATTGTGAATTTCGACTTTAGAGCGTATATACGGTTTTTGAATTGGATGCCCGCCGCTCTCAAGATGCCTGAGCCTGAACTTATTGATCATGCTGGTTTGGATTCTGCTGTCTATTTGAGGATTTACTTGATCGGGTAAACATATAATTAATGTTCAAGATTCTATGTTATTGTATAGCATTGATCTTAAGATAACTCCAAGAACATACATTGAAATAGTACAAGAGAAATACTAATAATAGCTTTGTTCTTTGTATTTTGTTTACTATATTACAGACTTAAGATCTTTGTTCCTATCGCATTACTTTCATGGTCAGTTTTGGTACCTGTGAATTGGACAAGTGATGGATTGCAGCTAGCGAAACTTCGTAATGTAACATCGAGTAATATCGATAAGCTTTCGATTTCAAATGTCGAACGTGGATCAGACAGGTTTTGGGCGCATCTTGTGATGGCTTATGCGTTCACATTCTGGACTTGCTATGTTCTAATAAGGGAATATGAGAAAATAGCTGCAATGCGGTTATCATTTCTTCAATCCGAGAAGCGGCGTGCTGATCAATTCACCGTAAATATGTTTCTCTTTTTTCATTTATAATATAATGATCTCTCTGCTCTTTGGTCTTAACATTAGATATATGAGATAGATTATAATTTTTAATAATATTGTTTGCATTTGGCAGGTTCTGGTTAGAAACGTACCACCGGAGTCAGACGAGACAATTAGCGAAAACGTTCAGCATTTTTTTCTTGTTAACCACCCGGACCATTATCTCACACATCAGGTTAGATCATATCCCTAAAAGGAATGAATCTTTAGTTCTGTTTCTAGCTATTTTATCTGTGAAGTGTTTGGATATATGTATATCTAGGTGGTGTACAATGCAAATGAATTGGCTAAACTGGTAGCGGACAGGCAGAAAATGGAGAATTGGTTTGATTACTACCATTTGAAGTATACAAGAAACAAGGAACAAAGGCCAAGAGTAAAGGTAAAATACTTGTAGAAACACGAAGAGCCAAAACACATATTTTAGTGGTCTAATTCTTTTTTACCTCTCGCAGTTGGGATTTCTCGGACTATGGGGAAAGAAAGTAGATGCAATGGATCATTACACAGCTGAGATTGAGAAACTAAACGAGCAAGTAAGTATTAATGAAATATAGAGATCAAATGGTTACTAAATGTTTTGGCGTGTAACCATTTAATGTCACATCTTTGGCTTTCACAGATAATGGAGGAAAGGGTGAGAGTTAAGAAAGATGACAAGAACGTAATGCCAGCAGCTTTTGTGTCTTTTAAAACGCGTTGGGGTGCTGCGGTCTGCGCGCAGACACAACAAACAAAGAATCCAACAGAATGGTTAACCGAATGGGCTCCCGAGGCAAGAGAAGTGTTCTGGCCAAATCTTGCAATGCCTTACGTGTCTCTCACGATAAGGAGATTTCTAATGCACGTTTCCTTCTTCTTCCTCACTTTCTTCTTCATCATCCCAATCGCCTTTGTGCAATCCTTAGCGAGTATTGAAGGTATTCAGAAAAAAGCTTCGTTCCTCAATCCCATCATCGAAAAGTAGGCACATCTCTCTAGTTTATTTTGCTTATTGGTTCAACTGAGAACATTCTTGATTCAGTTCGATCACTGTGTGTGTGTGTGTGCAGGAAGTTTATGAAATCTTTGATCCAAGGTTTTCTTCCTGGTATAGTCTTGAAGCTCTTTTTGATATTCCTGCCAGCAATTTTAATGATCATGTCAAAATTCGAAGGGTTTGTTTCGATATCATCGTTAGAGAGAAGAGCGGCTTTTCGATATTATATATTCAACCTAGTGAATGTTTTCCTCGGTAGCATTATCACCGGATCTGCATTTGAACAGCTTGATTCTTTTCTTAAACAATCCGCAAATGAGTAAGCTCCATCACTAGCACTTTTACTCTCTTTTGTAACTCTGCTCTCAACTACTTTTACATTTCTTGTTTTATAGCATTCCTCGGACAGTTGGAGTAGCGATACCGATAAAAGCAACCTTCTTTATAACGTATATAATGGTGGATGGTTGGGCGGGTGTGGCTGGAGAGATTCTTAGGTTGAAACCATTAGTCATTTTCCATTTAAAGAACTTCTTCTTGGTGAAAACTGAAAAGGATAGAGAAGAAGCTATGGATCCGGGACAGATCGATTTCTACGCTACAGAGCCTCGTATTCAACTATACTTTCTCCTTGGCCTTGTCTATGCTCCTGTCACGCCTGTTCTACTTCCTTTCATCATCTTCTTCTTTGGTTTCGCCTACCTCATCTTCCGTCATCAGGTATAAAAAATAAATAAACTAACTTCTTTTTTGTTAACAAGTTCATGTAGTATAAACCGGTCCCTTTGCAGATCATAAATGTGTACAATCAAGAGTATGAGAGTGCGGCTGCGTTCTGGCCTGACGTTCATGGACGTATAATATCTGCATTGATCATCTCTCAAATCCTTTTGTTGGGGTTAATGAGCACAAAAGGAAAGGTTCAGTCCACGCCTTTCCTCCTCGTTCTAGCGATTCTCACTTTTGTTTTTCATCGGTTTTGCAAAGGCCGGTACGAATCGGCATTTGTCATTAATCCTTTGCAGGTTAGTATATATGATAATCTTAAATTAATACTATTTTTGGTTCATTATGTGTTGTTTAATTTATTCAGTAAGTACCGGTTTACAGGAAGCTATGATTAAAGATACATTGGAACGAGCAAGAGAACCAAACATGAATCTTAAAGGGTTTCTTCAGAATGCATATATTCATCCGGTTTTCAAAGACGAAGAATTCGAAGATGACCAGTTTGATGAGGGATTAACCGAGGATTCAGATGACGAAGATTGTGTAGTTGTACCGACCAAACGTCATAGACCCCGGAGAAAAACCGTGGCGAGCAGCAATGTGAGCGGTGGCTTGTCTCAATCACTGCCTTATAATCGATTTGATACGGATAAGGGAAAACCGGTATAGAAGAAACAGAACCAATACGTAAGAGATCTTTTTATTTTTATTTTTTTGACGTGTTGTGAAAAGGTTTTTGTATATTTGTATGCTATATATTCATTGTCTTGTTTGAGTTTGGTGATTGTATAAAAACAAGTTCGAATAAAAACGATTTTGTAATATCTATGCATGATTGGTGCATGTACATTGGCTTAGCCTAAGTGTGACAAAGCTCCATATTTCTTGGTTCAATAATGGCTTCGGCCATGAACTTGAAAATATTGAGGAAATAACAGCCTGTGAGTTTGTTCAATACATATCCAATGATGCACATTACAAATCAAAGGAGCGTTTTACTTTTATGTAGCCTTGGAGTCCCAAAAACCTAGCTATTAGCATAGAAAAGGATAAAACAAAAATATATATATAAATATCTTTTGAAAAAATCTTAATATTTAAACACAAAAGAAACATAACAGAACTCGATGGAAATAACTTAGAAAGCATGTATCGTGTGTTGGTAAGAAGATGTTTTGCATCAGGGATTCAGATGACTAAAATTGTGTAGTTGTGTTGATTAAATTGTGTTTTTGTTGTTATATATTATATATATATATATATATTGTACAACACCCTAATTATACTTTTTTAACAAAAAAAAAAACACCCTAATTATACATACCTTTTTTTTGGATGTTTGGATGTTTAGAAAGTATGATTCTGACATAAAGTACCGCACTGCGCGGAACGTAAGCATCGTATCTTTGGCTTTGGTCAAGACTATACGGACTTTATAACTTGTACCTATTGTCCGTGTTCTAAGGGTTAGTGAAAATTCAGGATTAGAAGATATCGTACTCAATTATTTTAAAAGAAAAATTGAAGAAAGAAATGTGTACCATAAAATATTTTTAATTACAATAATGAACAAAATTGATATGTAATTTAATAATATACTCATTCTATTTTGATGATGTAATTCTTTTAAAAAAACCATCGGTATTGAATCATAAATTATACTCCATCTTGATGATACTAGTATCATGTCCGTTGGAACTAAACTATACTGCTGTAAGGTTAATGGTTTTTTTTTTTTTTTACGATACTGTAAGGTTAATGGTTACTACTTACTAATTTTATTTTCTTGTAAAAAGAGTTGATATCGTTTGACAAAAAAATAAAATGATATGAGAATATCTTGGATTCCAATAATCTCATATACGAAATTCACACCCAAAAAAAAATCATGTAGATAAACATGTCAATAAATAGGAGTAAGAAATCAAAAAAAAAATCCAAAATTCAAAGATTTCTCTTTAAATGCAAAGAAATTATCCAGAAAGACTTAAAAGTAGAAGTAAATCCTAGTAAAAATAGAATTAATAATTTTCAGATTGTTGAATACACCTAGTAAAATAAGTAATGCTGACTAGTATTAATTAGGTCTGGGCATAAAAACCATACCCGAATATCCAATCCGGAACTCGACCCGAAAAACTGGGTTCGGATTGGCTACGGGTTTGCCTATAAAACCCTATTGGGTTCTATTTTCTAATACCATTGGGTTCGGGTTAGGGTCGGGTAATACCCGGTACCCGTACCCATTAAACCCAAACATATAAACATATTTATAATATTTATCATTAATATAATGCAATTACCTAATTATGATTATAATTTTGAATATTTCATTTAGTTTATACCTAAATATCAAAAATAATCAAAATATCTAAAATATTTTGTTATGTAAGTCAAAATTTAACTAAATTTATTTAAATTTAATTATATTTTTTCGGGTACTGGTAGCTCGGGTACTAATCGGGTTCTAAAATTTGTAATCCAAACTGACCCAAACCCGACAGTACCCAAACCGAACCGAACCCGTATATCTAAAAATACCCAATGAATTCTATTTTTCTAAACCTGTTTACCTGAACCCGAATGGATAATATCCGAACCCGAACGGATTACCCGAATGTCCAGCCCTAGTATTAATTATGCAAATCTGACTAGTTGTTGTGTAACGCATTTGTATTTGTTTTCCACGTGGTGAGTTATTTACTGTTTCACTAAAAAATTGTTTTCTTCTTAAAAAAAATATAAAACAAAAAAGCTTAAAAATTGAGATAAATCTCGTTTTCAGACAGATGAAAGCGAGTGAACCGGCGAAAAGGTATTATTAATCCCCTGCGACGCAGTTCCTCACTTGCGCTCCACGATTCACAAAAAAGTACTTTTAACGGTCAGATTAGGTTCCCATCCGATTCTCCATTCTGGGAAATATATCTCCGAAATAAAAAAAAAGTAATTTTCTTTTTTCCTTTTAGGTTATGATATATAAAAAAAAAAGGAAAGCTAAAGTTTGTGAGAGAATCCCATAGTTTCTCTTTCTCTGAATTGTTTAAATCTATGTCCAAGTAGCTGGAATCTAGGGTTTAGATTCGCTCTCGCAGGTACTGAGTTCTTCGAGCTTTGTTCTTTTTTTTTTTTCTCCAAGGTAAAATTTAGTTTCGATCCTCTCACGAATTCGAATTATGGACTTTGTTGTTGTTGTTGTTGAATCTGTTTTTGATCGGATTGGTTTGAATTAACAATGTTCGTTTTTTAATTCGTATCTGGTTTTTTTTTTTTTTTTTTTTTTTTTTTTTTTTTTTTTTTTTTTTTTTTTTTTTTTTTTTTTTTTTTTTTTTTTTTTTTTTTTTTTTTTTTTTTTTTTTTTTTTTTTTTTTTTTGAGATTGCAATCGATTGATTTACAAGTACTGTTTAATTGTGTGATTATGATCGATCAAACTCAGAATCGTTTTGTGTTTTTTTTTGTTTTGTTTGGGATTTTGTTGAGATGCAGATAACAATGGAGTTGGATGACGTTAGTATCGAGGAAGCAATTATAATGAGTGGTTCGTGGAAGATTAGGAAGAAGAGGAGTCTGAAACCGTTTAAGTCTAGAGGTCTTTTTAGCGGTAGGAGTAGTAGTAAGGTAGTAGTAGAAGAAGAAGAGAGCGGGAGGAGCTTGAAAGTGGTGTATAGCAGGAAAGGGAAGCATTCTAGTGGTGGTGGTGGTGGTTCAGCGGTTAAAAGGAATATGAAAAGAAGGAGAAATGAGAAAGAGCAATGTTCTGAAGATGATGATGATGATGATGATGATTGCAAATTAGGTGAGTGGATGCGAAGGAGAACTGTGAATAGGAGTGAGAAGCGCAAAGAAGTTATTAGGCCTAAGGTTGAGTCAGGGGAACGTTTTGAAGATGATGATTGTACGATTAGTAAAAGGCGTTCTGTAGTCAGTAGGAAAAAGAGAGACAGACGCCAAGTGGAGATTGAAGAAGATGAGGCATGGGAAGAAGAAGTTCTACTGTGTGTAAAGATCAAGTCAACATCATCACGAAGCAGGACTCGTAATTTAGTTTCCAACAGTACTGAAAACGTTGCTGATGTTAGTACTTCCAGTTCGCGTTCGCCAGCTTCTGATGTATCAGATCCCCTTCTCAAAAACGGGATATCTAATAATGACTGCACAAGCGTAAGACAGGTAAATGTGTTATTGTATTCGATCATCAAAGAAGAACATGTAACTGTGTTGCTGTACTGTAATATTTATCATGTTTTTGTCTTGTCAGGAATCGAAGGTAGGCCCATTTTGCCATCAGTGCTTGAAAGGGGAAAGGATAACTCTTCTCATTTGCAGTGAATGTGGAGTGACGATGTACTGTCTTCAATGTATAAGGAAATGGTTAGTTTCTCCCTTAACTCTATACTATATATCTCTGTCTCGTTATAATATATACTTACTCGATTTGTGGTTTTGTTGCAGGTATCCAAATCTATCTGAGGATAATGTCATTGAGAAATGTCCTTTCTGCCGTAACAATTGTAATTGCAGCAAATGCTTGCATTTGAATGGTTCAATTGTGGTATGTTAAGATTACTTCTAGCCATCTATTTGCATAAGATTTGGATCTTTTTTATTAACTGGTATCTGTGTTTTCTGTCTTTACAGACACCCAAGAGGGAACTCTCGAACTCTGAAAGACGCCATCATCTTCAGTACGTGATTACATTGATGCTTCCGTTTCTGAATAAGTTATCCGAACTCCAGAACCAAGAGATTGAAATTGAGGCGAAGGTTCAAGGTATGAAACTTGCACATGACATCATAATATCTGTTGCTAAATGTGATCATTTTTTTGCTGACATGACCTGTTTCTGTAGGATTACTGCCTTCTGAAGTTGAAATAACTAAGGCAATAAGCTACACTGATGAACGCGTATACTGGTAAGCTAAGCACTCCTAAATTAGGATATTTTTAATTTCTTGAGGATCTTACTGAAATATTCATCTGTGTTGCAGTGATCATTGTGCAACTTCCATTGTTGACTTGCACCGAAGCTGCCCAAAGTGCTCTTTTGAACTTTGTTTGAAGTGCTGTCAAGAGATTCGTGAAGGATCACTTTCTGAACGCCCTGAAATGGAGGTAGACTATGCTGATAAAGGATACCAATATATGCATGGTTTAGATACTGCAAGACCGAGCGCCTCTTCCACTTCTGAAGACGAAGAAGCTAACCCATCCAACACTAAGTGGAGCCTTAGTGATAATGGAAGCATTACTTGTCCACCAAACAAGCTAGGTGGTTGTGGTGATTGTATATTAGAGCTTACGAGGATCCTACCACAGACGTGGATGTCAGACTTGGAGCACAAAGCAGAGACTTTCTTGGCATCATTCAATATTAGCCCTAGAATGTTGATCTGTGGGTGTTCTCCTTTGGATACTGAGATGACAAGGAAAGCAGCTTCAAGGACAAAATCAAGTGACAACTACCTTTTCTGTCCTAAATCTCTTGATGTCTTGAAGGAAGAAGAGCTTCTACATTTTCAAGAGCATTGGGCAAAAGGTGAACCAGTAATTGTTAGGGACGCTCTTGATAACACACCTGGTTTAAGCTGGGAGCCAATGGTTATGTGGCGGGCGTTATGCGAAAACGTGAATTCACCAGCAAG
>NC_025691.1:32300458-32306334 GCF_000633955.1 Camelina sativa | reverse complement strand
GCTAATTGTGAGGTGGAGATCAATACACGTCACTTCTTTGATGGTTATAGTAGAGGAAGAACATATGAAAACTACTGGCCTGAGATGTTGAAGCTAAAGGACTGGCCTCCTTCTGACAAGTTTGAAGATCTTTTACCTCGTCACTGTGACGAGTTCATATCCGCACTACCTTTCCAAGAATATAGCGATCCTAGAACCGGGATTCTTAACATCGCAGCAAAGCTTCCGGAAGGACTTATCAAACCAGATTTGGGTCCAAAAACTTACATTGCCTATGGGATTCCTGATGAGCTCGGTAGAGGGGATTCAGTGACTAAGCTTCACTGTGATATGTCAGACGCGGTAAAAATTTCATTTAATTTGTTTTATTTCTTGGTTTTGGTTTAATTGGTCCAGTGACTCACTTTAAATTCATGTAGGTGAATATTCTGACGCATACTGCTGAAGTAACCCTAAGTCAAGAACAGATATCCGCAGTCAAAGCTCTGAAACAAAAACATAAGGAACAGGACAAGTTTGAAGAACAGAGCACTGGAGACCGTAGTGAAATGGAAGAAGAATTGAACTTGCCAGAGATTCTGAGCAGTGAAAATGAAGAAACTGGCAGTGCTCTTTGGGACATATTTAGGAGAGAAGATGTTCCTAAGTTAGAAGAGTATCTAAGAAAGCATTGCAAAGAATTTAGACACACTTATTGTTGTCCAGTTACAAAGGTAACAATACTGACCTCTGCAACAACTTTTAATGAATTTAATTTCGGGGTACTGATGATTTCTTCTTTTCAGGTTTATCATCCGATACATGACCAGGCATGCTATTTAACCGTAGAGCACAAAAGAAAACTCAAGGCGGAATTTGGTATGTAACCAAGTTACTTGGAGATGATGTATCGTGAGTCAATATTGACGAGCTAAATGTTTTGTTTGAAACCGTAGGGATCGAGCCATGGACATTTGTGCAAAAGCTAGGTGAAGCGGTATTTATTCCTGCGGGTTGTCCGCATCAAGTTCGGAATCTAAAGGTAAACAGAATGGTTTTCTCTTCTTCTTCTTCTACTTGTACAATTTGCTTTTTATTGAAAAATCTAATTTGTGTGTGTGTGTGTGATTGGGAACAGTCGTGTACAAAAGTTGCAGTTGACTTTGTGTCACCAGAGAACATCCATGAGTGTCTGCGTCTGACTGAAGAGTTTCGCCAACTTCCCAAGAACCACAAGGCCAGAGAGGACAAACTTGAGGTAAGTCTTTATCTCTTTACCATTTATTTTTTGTTTTTGTTGGTTGTGTGAGCATGTTCATATGCTTGATGCGGATGGGTTTTTTTTTAAGGATATTCTGAATAGGAGAGATGGGCATTTGAACCAAACCAAAACCAACTCAATCCTTTTTTTTTTTTTTTTATGTTTTTTAAAACGTAGTTGCCGTACAAAACCCCAAATCACTGACTGGACATAAGTCAAACAAAATTACCAAACTTTGCTTTTTTCCAATTAAAAAATATTTTTTTAAAAAACAGATATATATATACTTAAATATATTATATTAATAAATATATATTAAGGTAGACTTTAAATATTTTATCAACTCAGTATTTTATTATATATATTTTTTTGTTTTACCTTTTTTCCCCAAATTGGACGGGGATTGAGCCAAAAAAATTTCAATCCAAATATTGGATAGATTGTTTTGGTTTTAGTTCGGGTAATATTTATTTTTTTTATAATTAGAAAGCAATTAACCAAATACCCATCTCTTCTACCTAATAACATTAAGGTTAATCACCTAATGACTGGATATCCGATCTAATTGATAACCTAATCTTATTAAAAGCTTAAATTGTTTTTTAATTTCTTTTTCTAAGTAAGCTTCAATGTATGAATGGTATGTTTGTTTGTTTGTTTGAGCAAATGTGTTTCGTGTATATTTCATAAAAAGTAAAAAAAGTGTGTGTGTGTGTTTTTGTTTTAATGTTTTTTTTTTCTTTGTAAACGTAAACACTTACATTGAAAACTAGTGAGGTCTTATGCAAAATATTGTGATCGGCCTCAAAAATAAAAATTAAAAAATCTTTAGACTTGGGTTGTGTTATAGTCTTCACTGACCAATGCAACACCAAAACTCTTTTTTCCCCCCTTCTATCAACAATATGCAATTTCGGGGATTGAATTTGGTGTCGAATCATCGATAAATTTTATCGATTTACACAAATCCGGTCGAGATTGAAGACTTCTACATTGCCTCTACAACACAAAGAAGGATGGGTTACAAGAAGGCTTTTCTCAAAATAGAACATCGAGGGATTGGATGACAGAGTGGACCTCTCTATGCATTTGAGACCCTTGTCTTTGCAATTAATGAGAGATTCAAGTTTTAAAGGCCATAAGACCCTTGTTGCCTTACCGAATAAAGATCGGTGTATTTAATGCACTTCGTTCAGTTTTCCGAGATTGTTGGTGGCCGTCGTCTTACACACATAAGGTTTCCAATGCATCTTATGAATGGCTAGCGGCTAGCTCTTGATTTACTACCAACTCCTCAAATCGTGGCATATCCGGCATGGCGTGGTGTGGTCTCGTGGGATCATACGATCAATCTTGTTGGCTTTTGTGGTGGTTTATTGGTACGTGTAAGCGACTTCAATTTCTTCTCAAGGATTAATAAATTGAACACAACAATGTGTCTTAATGAAAGAACCTCAAGTTCGTGGAAACAAAACTCGTCAATGTCTTGATATATGTTTACCTGCTTTTAATTGCTTTTTTTGTGAAGTCTTTGTCTATATAGTACTTTGCTTGGATTGTTCTTGTATTTTAATTAACTAAGGGGGTTTTACTAAATTAGGGAAAAAAATCTACAGAAATAACAAAAGTTAAAGCTTTCGATTAATGTCGAAAATATTTGGTTGGCGATCTCAGAGCTTGGATGATGGCAAATATCTTGGATCCAAGACTTGTCTCCATCACAATGTGGTTTCAACTAGCACATAATTCAACTCGATCGAAAAATTTAGGTCCAATTGTACTAGATCTTAGATGATACCGGAAGTCTAGCCCGAACTCATGTTTTCTCCACAATGTGGTTCAATTGGTGGAAAGATGGTGGTTGAATAACATCATGAGTACTAGGTGTAGTAATCTTAAATCTTCGTCGATACAAATATCGCAGTATCCATCTACAATAATGAGATTTCAGTTGACGAAAATAAAATGGGCGAGCAATGCGGATGGTATATACATGTGTAGTGGATTATCATGCTTGTAGTTGCCTAAACTACTAGAAAAATGTTCGCGAAGTTATAATGATAAGTGATTGAACAATCTTACACATGTAATTCTCTTAACCGGCAAGAATATATGGAGTCCATAGTCTGAGAACCGTGTATTCTCAGTTGGTCTTTACATGTGTGATGGATGATCGTGCTTGTAGTTGCCTATACTACTAGAAGAAATGTCAGCGAAGTTATATTAATAGGTGATTGAACAGTTTTAGACATGTAAATGTCTTAACTGGCAAGAATTTATGAAGTCCACAGTCAGAGCATCGTGGATTCTCAGTGGATGGTTTTTACATGTGTAGTGGATGGTCATGCTTGTAATTACCTAAACTACTAGAAAAAATGTCTGTGAAGTTATATTGATAAGCCATTGAACAAGTTTAGACATGTAAATACTGGAAAGAATATCTGCCAACTGCAGCATGAGCACCGTGGATTCTCAGTGGATGGTCTTTACATGTGGCATGGATGGTCATGGCTTGTAGTTGCCTATACTACTAGAAAAAAATGTCCACAAAGTTAAATTAATAAGCAATTGAACAAATTTTGACATGTAAATGTCTTAACTAGCAAGAATACACGAGGAGTCACATTTTGCAACAACGGGGATTCCCTTTTATCCAAAAATAGAAAGTGATTGAAAGTTTGAAAAAGTCATAAAGAGCCTATGGTTGGGATACCAAATCATATAATATATATTCCAAAGAAAGAAAAGTGATTGAAACTATCTAGTCTCTATGGAGTGGAAGGGAAGGAGCCTAAGTCGACCCCTTTCTTCTTCTTCTTTTTTTTTCTTTGAAAAAAGCAATACAAAGAGATTAGACTCTGGGATGAGATTAAGCAGCCACCTACCATTCCGGCGGCACCCGTGACCGATTTTGATTAAGAGACCGAAAACCTATATAAAATGAAACCTAGTTTAAGCTGTCAAACAAATGATAGAATTGAAAAATTTCCCGAGAAGAAATATAAATAGAATTTTGCTCAATAAAGAAAAAATTCGTAGAAAATGATAAGTTGTTTCGCTAAGGCTGCAATCTTTCTATAGAAATCATCAAACCTAGGGGCTGAAATTAGAAAAGGTATATGTAATATCTTTTCTTTTTTACTCAGGTGTGTCAAATTCGTAAACTATTAATGAATAATATATCAAACTGAATTCCTTGCGACGAGGATTCCAAATCTATATTTAGAAATTTAAAAATGTAATGTATGCGCCCGTGAAAACATTTAGAAGATAAAATTTATATTCCGTAATATTTTTATCTGGTATGAGTGATTTGCTTTTTTTATTTTTTTTTGGAGATAAATGGTAAAGTTGAAAAAATTGACAACGTGTTGAAGAAAAAAAAGAGTTTATATGTATATATAAATAGAAGTTATTGCACACATGGTCAACAATCTAACGATTTAACCAAAATGAAGTTAGTGTCGACCTTGATTGTGGAAGATTTTACTTTTGTAAAAGGATGAGACATCATCAATAGGCTAGGGTTAGCTCTCTATTTGTTTTGGCTCTTTTGTCATGAAACCCAAATTAATTAGTTCTCTCTTTTTGTATATTGATTCACTGTTCTGTTCATTTTAACAGATAAAGAAGATGGTTATCTATGCAATCGAGCAAGCTCTCAACGAACTTGAAACATTACCTGAAGAGACCCGACTGATGCTCTACTAGTTGAAGACTGCTGTTTGTAAATGTCCTGTGACCTAAATAGCTATATCAGCTCCTTTGTTGTTGTGCATTAAGCTGCGTACAATTCTCAGGTTCCTTATAGATGATAGAATAAAAAGCCATGGAGACCTGTCAACTGAAGATCTGCATTTGGCATTTCTCTATGATCAGATTAGCAAAGAGACTTTGTTTGTCATATGTATTATCTATATAGAGGAGAGGAGGTATAGGCTTTGCTTTAAAAGAATAATTATATTGTATTTGCGACTAATACTTTTATATTTTAATTTTAAACATGTAACATTCACATAATTTGTTTTTTAGAAAATGGTTAATCATTCACATAATTCAAACATAAAGGCATCGGCACCAAAATAACACAATCATGACGTTTTCTAAGCTTTTAAACTATATTTTCCTAAACTCTAAAAGGTTCTAACCTAATGATTTGTACTAATGGCGTGTATGTATTATAATCAGCTTCAAAGACAGTAGTATATCTATTCTCCCAAATATAATCTAAATTTGAAAGTTCATGGTTTAAATGATTTATATTTGAAAATTCATTTGTCAAACAAAATTTTCATTAATTATCAAATTTAACATTATATTTTTTTTTGCTTAGTCAACAAAATTTAATATATTAAAAACTAATCAACTAAAACTGATGTTTTAAATATCAAATTCATGGTTTAAATGACCAAAATTTAATCTGAAAGTTCATTATTGAAATGACATTTTTCTATAAATAAAATCATACTTTTATTACATAAGTAAAAAAAAAAAAAATGTTTGGACACAACGGAATAAAAGAAAATGAACTTAGTGTGTTCCCGAATAAAAAAAAAAACATACCAAAAACATAAACCGCAATTAGTGCCTAAGTAACGTCTTAAATAAAAAGATTCACACTCTTTAAACCCCCCCC
>NC_025691.1:32277389-32300063 GCF_000633955.1 Camelina sativa | reverse complement strand
CCCTCCCTTCACCCCTCTAGTCAACTCAAACTCAGTCAAATCGTCTCTTAATTGTTTTTGTATTTATTTCCTAATTAAAAAAAAACTCACACGTGGACAACGACACGGTGTCGTTTTCATCAGATTTCAACGTCTTCTTCCTTCTTATTTGTCACTTTGTCTTCATCTCCTTCACTCTCTCGTCTCTCTCACATTCGCTACATTGCCCAATATCTCGATTTCGAAAAACCCTAGAGAGAGAGAGAGAGAGAGAGAGATTTCGAATTCGAATTTCCAGATTCTTCAGATGCATATCGCCAGAGCTAAGTAATCTCGAATTTTTTTCGAGTTTTTTTTTTTAATTATTCTAATGCCTCCGCGGCTCCCGTCGTCGTCGTCTCGTCGCGGCGCCGTGTGGTTTCGATGGAAGCTAATCATCTCATTCTCCGCCGCGTTATTCATCCTCGCTCTCTTCAGTATCAATCGTCAGTCTAATTCCACCGCCACGACGAAGACGACGACGCTGTCTTCGTCGCTATCCGTCGCGAGATCCCGTATCCCGCGGAGCACGTACTCCGGCGATCGTCCGAAACTCGCGTTCCTTTTCTTAGCTCGACGTGATCTGCCACTTGATTTTCTCTGGGATAGATTCTTCAAGGTTCGTCTTTTGAGATCATTCGTTGTAATTTGAATCTGGAAAAAACGAAAATTTGCTTATTGTCTCTCTTGTGTTTGTTTGTGTTAGGGTGCAGATCAGAGGAATTACTCAGTTTATATACATTCAGTACCTGGTTTCGTGTTTGATGAATCAACAACTCGATCTCAGTTCTTCTAAAATCGGCAATTGAAGAATAGCATTGAGGTTTTGATTTTGTTGTTGTTGTTGTGATGATTTTGGATGGATGAATTGAGAATTTAGAATTGAAATCACACTTTTAAACAGGTAGTTTGGGGAGAATCAAGCATGATTGCAGCAGAGAGATTGTTGCTTGCAACTGCTTTGGAGGATCCTTCGAATCAAAGATTTGTTCTTTTGTCTGATAGGTTGATTTCTCTAATCATTCGACATCAAAGAACCTTGTATGATACATTATCCTTGTATGATCTTATTGTCATTGCTTTGTGATGCAGCTGTGTTCCGTTATACGACTTTGGTTACATATACAGATATCTAATGTCTTCACCCAAAAGTTTTGTTGACAGGTAATTTCGGGTCATCTTGTGTCCTATAAATAGCAAAAGCACTAAAGCAGCGTCCTTGTTTGCAGCTAACTCTTTTACTCTTTGTTTCCAGCTTCCTTGATAAAGATAAACGCTACACCATGAAAATGTTTCCTGTTATACGGAGAGAGAAATGGCGAAAAGGATCTCAGGTCTGTTCTAATCATATTTGAACCTTGGGAGCAATAAACTTTTGCTGACTGTTTCTTTGCATGATTTTGGAATGTTTGAATTTCTGATGGGAATGAAAGCTTCAGAGACATTTGGTTGCAGTTTTGTTTATCTATCTTTGTTTTTGTTCAGTGGATATCATTGATCAGAAGCCATGCAGAGGTCGTTGTTAATGATGATACTGTGTTCCCTGTTTTTCAGAAATTTTGCAAGGTAAAGCTGAACCTTTTGATGCTTTCTTCTTGGTTTCCATTAAGTAGTGCTTCATTCTTAATGTATCTGATGCTGTTATAGTTTCATCTGTGCTGTTTTCTTGAAGAAATAACGAATTACTTGTTCATTTCTTTTCCAGCGATCTCTACCTCTGGATCCCAGAAAGCATTGGCTTTATCTTGTAAGTACACTGTCTTTCCGTAATTTCATTTATATCAGCCACTTGAATTATCAGTTTATCTTGATTCGTACTGCTTCTGTGTCACTTTGATTAGCTGGTATAAATTGATTGAACTCACGAAAACAAGTTGTCTCTGTTCACTGGAAAAATCAGTTTGGAAGTTTCTGAGTATTATTATTCCCACAAACAAGTTATCTCGTTCATTCTCAGTAAATGACGGCTTTTTTTTTCTTAAACATTTTCTGTTGCAACAGAAAAAGAGACGTCATAACTGCATCCCTGATGAACATTACGTACAAACTCTGCTAACAGTACGCACAACACAAGTCGTCATAACTGCACCTCACACTCCGTTTATCTCCTTTTTACCTGCTGATTTTTCGGATTCACCTTTTTTTTTGTATGCTAATATTGATGATCTCTTCAGATGCGTGGCTTGGAAAATGGAATGGAACGGAGAACAGTGACATACACTACATGGAACCTATCAGCCAAAAGAGCTGAAGCCAGATCTTGGCATCCTCTCACTTTCACATCTGACAATTCCGGGCCAGAGGAAATAGAAGGAATAAAGGTAAATTTCTATCTTAAGATAGAGGTGTGCAATCCGGTTTAGTGTGTTTGCGCTCATCCCTTTTTTTATACACAACAATTGAGCTTCTGATCAATCTCTGTTTTTTTGTTGTTTTGTTGTTTCTTACTTCTGAGTAACAGAAAATCAACCATGTATATTATGAATCGGAGTATCGAACAGAATGGTGTCGGGCGAATTCAAAACCTGTCCCGTGCTTTCTCTTTGCGAGGAAGTTCACTAGAGGAGCCGCAATGCGTCTTTTGAGTGAAGGACTAGTGGAGTCATCAACAGATACAAAAACATTTTAGATGGAAGAACAAAGTAAACACAAAGGTTTTATACAACTAAGAAAGAAGAAATCAAGATTAACATCAGAAAAAAAAAGGAAGTTAACTTTAGAATATACAGATGATGCATACAGATAGTACATTAATTGATCATATGAGAGTAGTTTAATACAAACTACACAGCCCTCATGTTTTTCCTTTTTTGGTAATAAAAATGGCAA
Source organism: Camelina sativa (assembly GCF_000633955.1). Taxonomy (NCBI): domain Eukaryota; kingdom Viridiplantae; phylum Streptophyta; class Magnoliopsida; order Brassicales; family Brassicaceae; genus Camelina; species Camelina sativa. The sequence continues at coordinate 32,297,216 of NC_025691.1, read as the reverse complement.
CTCATGAGATTCCTATAGAGAATTTATGATACAGATGTTTCAGGGACATAACTAATGTGATGGTTCTATAATCTATATACCATGTAGGACATTGGTGCGATGTTATTGCCCAATGTAATGTTGCATACAAGACAATTGGCTGAAAGCTCACAGGCTGTCCCGTCCCTATTGTTTTGAAGACATAATGCGATGGTTTTATACGACGATTTATAGATTTGAAAATGGACCTAGAGAGTAAGTTTTTGTAGGACATCGGTGTGACGTTTCTCCATGGATTTGCCCAATATAAAGTTGCCTACAAAACAGGTTAGAGTTAGTGATGTAATAATTGGCTGGAAGCTAACAGGCTGCTTTCTCTTCCTCTTGTTCTATTACTTGTCAAGAACCATTACCTCTAACCTTAGTCTAGCGGCCTTAGATGTACTTAATTTGCATGGAAGTGTTTTTACCAGAATGTGCTCGTGTGTTTCCGCCTTAAATTCGTCAGTTGGTTATTTTGGTTATGTGCCAAAATTCTATTCTTGGCAGTTAGAATAGTGTTTAAGTTTATTACATGGATGTCATTGATATGCTATAGTCTCTCATGCATTCGTTTTATACATTGGTTTACATAGATATTGGTGTAGTTATAACATATAGGTGGTTTCCCCCATACGTTGTCATATAGATCATGCACTTAATTCCACTTACAATACATCATAAGCATTTTAGAAATGATATTCGGTGTTCCTTTCGAATATCTTGCAAACTTGTATGCATAAGTACATTTGCAAACTTGTAAGCATAACTGCATCTTGTAAAATTTTACAAGATATTAGAACCATTAAACCATCAAAATTATGGATTGGGATATTAATACAAAACAAAGAAAATCATTAACACATACATTTGCTATATATAGTATATGAATATGATAATGCATTGCCCCTCCTTTTAAGAGCATAAAGATCACAATAATCAAAAAGGTTTAGCTTTAATTGTCTTTCTTTGACTGTTATCATAAGACAAAAGCTCTTTGTTTATTTTCTGATGAAACTGCAAATGGTTCAGTTTCGGTTCATGCATACTTGGACTATTGTGAGGAAAATTTCTCTAAAAGCACATGCTAGTTAATTACTTACCAAATTTATTCCGGTCATGCTCATGCAATGTTTGGTGAGATTTAGAATAAAGTTACAAGGAAAAAGACAAAAAAAAGTGAGTGATGGTCTTATGTTTAGTTAAGAAAAATTTACTATTTAAAAAAGTGTATAGTGGAAATGAAGAGAGACTACATTCTGTTACTATGGGAAAACATTTGAACTATAACAATTTTGTTTAAATTAGTTTGTCAATCAATAATAGTGAGATATTATATAGTCTGATGACTTGAACTTTTCTACTTGAGTTAAATATTTCAACTTCGTTCTGGTACCATGAAAAATATATTGTTATCGTGTTATATTTTAATATGTTATCTTAATATATATCTGTATAGTGGTAAAATTTAATGTATTCGTATAGATCCATCTAATACAAAAGAATTTAATCTAATTTTAAAACATATAAAAAAATGTAGTGGTTAGAAAATATAATTATATATATATATATATATATATATATATATTTTTTTTTCGTATATATATATATATATAATTAAGATAACATATAAAGGAATAATATCGAAAATAAATAACTATTATTTGGTTTTTGTGAATTTATGACGAAACTATCGCCAGTAACTTGCAGTTTTTATGTGTTGAATATAGAATTTAAAAAAAAAAATATGGCGTTCGAAAGACCTGGTGCACGAAAAGGTATTGGATTATTTTCTTCTTAAAAGGGGTTTAATAAGCACAAAAATTAAAGTCTACAAATTAGACTAATTAGTAGACTCTCTTCGACCAAATTTTTGTTTTTTTTTGTACGTGAAAATTAATCTAGAAAACAAATGAGAGCTTCTTCTATTCTTCAGCATGTAGACAAGAATCTTTCGCCAATTTCGTAAATGGCAGTCACAATAGACAGTCGTAAATGGCAGACCAAATTCCTTTGTATGCACTTTTGGCTGCTCTCATCAAAAGAAATTTAAACCTTATTTATATATACGTAGTATTATTTCTGGTTTTGTTTACTTTTGTAAATTTCGGTATAAAGATGGCAGACATGGTACGGAACCAATGATTCTTTTCGTCAAACCAACCAATATTTTTTTTTCTCTCCTTCATATTTGAAGGCATCTGCTTTTTTTCTTCTTTGTCAACAAAGGCATTGAAATTGATTATAACTTTCGAGAAGCGTATTAATAACATAGAGTTCTTTTTTACACCAAAAAAAAACATAGAGTTCTTTTTCTTTTTGTTTATTATTATTTATAAGGTATATAATCTAGAAATTTTGAAACATATACTGCCTCTTAAAAAAAAATGTAAATTAATTTCTGAAATGGAAAAATGATAAAAACGAGGCCTGATAGTATTTTGGATAAGAGTTATTTACGTGTGGTCGAAAAAATGAATAGTCAAGAAACTTCAGTTTTGTGCAAAGCAAATCTTCTTGGCCAAAACTAAGACACGGATCTCATTCAGTTGCGATCACGAGGTCTAAGTTAGTCAAAATTGGATTGATAAGAAAGTGTTATCGATAACGTCTATGTTACCTTCTTCTTCCGTCGTTGAACTTTTTGGCCTCATTGCCCTCTACAACTCATATAGATAGACCTCTTTTGGACTTATCCACTCTTATAAAATTTTCTGTATTCATCGTATAGTATAAAAGTCTTAATATCCAATGACTTAACGCCTCCAAAAATCGATGTAAAGTTTCCATAAGAAAGACCGCAATCGATTGGTCCGCTGGCTATATTAAATTCTTTGTCACACCAAAATATTTAATATGAGTTCGAACTCTCTCGTGGGAAATCAAAATGCTAGTAGTATAAAACCACGCTAAGAGAGTACATGACCAGAAAAGTATCAATAAGTACAAGAAAAGAATTTTTTGGATCGATGTTTTCACTATTTTATTAATTTGATTTTCAAAAGAGACTTAAAGCTCAAGGTTTCCTCTTTTCTTCTTCTCTTGTTGACCTTATTGCCAAAAGCAGCAGCCAGTAAAGAAACTTGTTCATATACGATTCAGTGTTTTAAATGATGTTAGTTTATAGTTGCATAGAATATATATATATATATACTATATGTATATGTAGTCTTTTTAAAACCAATACAGTTACGAATTTTCTAGAGATTGGTAAAAAAGTGGTCCATACCATACCATATCATAGTACCCTGGCTAATCATTTATGATTTATGAGATGAATATATCTTTCATAAAAAGTTCAAAACTCTATTTCGCTATAAACTACTAGATTAAATCGAGAGCCTATATTTTTTGATTTTTCTAATAACAGTTAATTAGAGTTGAAATAAATTAAATTGATTTGATATAAATCTTGGACGGTTGAATAGATATGAAGACATTAAATTTTCACGGATATGGATAAAATCAGGTTTCTGACTGCGTCAAAATTTAAGACCATATACATGTCGGATTCAAATATAAAACCTAGATCTTTCGTACATTTGTAAGGTAGAAGATGTCCTATCTCTCATGATCTCATCTATATATTAATATTAACATGATAAGGAAAGAACAAAAAAAAGTACAGCGAACGATGTCATAAGATAGATGTAGTACAGAACTAAAAACTAACATGACACATGTATATTAAAAGTGTGAAAAGCATCAAATTAGTCAGATGAATTGCTTGTAAAACCAAAACATATATGTTCACAAGGTTTCTACGTCAATGCAAACTCGATCGGCCACGTTGTGTAGTTGTAGTATCATGTTTGGTCAACTCAAATCTCAGACAGCTCTGCAGATTTTCTTCTATTTTTCTTCGAGCCATTTAATTTTTTGGTGGAAAAAAGAAATGTATATGTAAGATCAGCTTTTCAGTTGTGATTAATTTAGTCTCTAATTACAGTACTTCAATTTTTAGTGGACCCGTTTTTGACGTCTTACACGCTTTCTTGGCTCCTTCCTCCGTCTTAAATGTAAAATGAATTAAATATATGTATAATCCCTACAACTTAATCGTGGCTTAAATAAATCAAATTGTAGAAGTCGCTAACTACTGTATATGATTATGATTTTTCTAATAGAAAGTTCATCTACGGCAAGTACTGTAGACCAGTGGCGGAGGCAACGTACAAAGAGGGGTGTCACTTGACACCCATGACATTTATATATTTTGTTAATTATAGGGTAAATTTCCTAAATAATTACATGTTTTGGTTTAAAATATTCATAATGACACCCATGTTATATTTTCTTGGTAATGAAACACCAATGTTATATGATCTATTCTTCTCTTTGACACAATGCATATTTATTTTGCCACTTAACCATAATGATCTTTCCATTTTTGTTGACTAAAAATTTCTATAATATCTCCTTATTGTAAAAAAAAATCTGAAATATGCATTTATATATCATTTGTTTCTTCTTTTTTTACACACTTCTTGATTTAATTAATATTCATATATATATATATATATGACACCTGTAAGCAAAGTTGCTGGCTCCGCCACTGCTGTAGACTTTAAATATTACAGAGTTCTTGTTGATGAAGAAAACCTTTATAAAAAAATATAGAATTGACCTACATTACAAACTAAACTGAAGCAGATTTGTGGCTTGTATATAAATCGATCTAGCTAGTGTTAATAATTCGATAAAGATGAACCAAAAGTATATATATGAAAAACTGTTGTAACTTGATATTCTATTTTGAGATGCATGTCAAATTTCTTACATACGAGTATAAAACAAAACCTAAATGCATCGTGAGAATCCGTGAGCTTATTTTTAAAAATATATATGAAAAATCTAATAAGTAAATAAATAAATAGATATTTCAAAAAAAAAAAAAAAATAGTTGCCCATACATTACAGGTAACATTGAGACGAGGGACGGAGAAAAGTGCCAAAAAGGTCAAAGGAAAAGAAAAATGGGATTTTCTGTAATTTTATACTAATTGTGATTAGAGAGATCATTAAAAAAAGGCCAAAAAAGTCAAAGCAAATGACTCGGTCTTTCCGGTAGACAGTCAACAGATCTACATCAATAGGTGGGAGCCCTTGAAGATCTCTCTCTTTCTCTTTGTCTCTTTGTCTCTATTATTTCTACGTGTGTGGACTCAAAATAAATTTTCATTTTTATTGATCTTCTCAAATTTTTAATTCAAAGGTCATATCAAACAAGGCGACACGTTTCTTCACCATCTAGTTATTTTAGTTCATTTGACATGGCGTATTTTATTGGGTTGGTTGGTAATTTTATGTTGTAATCGTTTTCTTTTGTTAAAGATAATGTTGTAATCATTTCCAGTATCAAATTTGGCTTTGAATTTAAAAAATTGTAAAATAATTTACCCTTTTTGTCAAAGAGATTGTAAATGTTTTACAGGTTAATTGTAGTATTTTAAAATTTGTTGATGGTCGGTATATTAATTATGAATCTAATACTATTGTTAGGTTCTAGTATAATTTATAAACTAAGCTAGAATAGTTTTGTACTTTATATAACAGTTTTTTTTCAACAAAAATACATGAGTTTCTTTTCCAAAACACATGTGGTGACCATGATTACCAAAAATTAATTCGGTTTCAAGCAACGAACATAATATATAATCGACTTCGTCAAAAAAAAAAAAAAATGCATAAAGTCGACTTTGTTGTATTCAGAGAACAAGGTCTCCTTTTTTTTTTTTTGTTTCTTTTTGACATTAGAGAGAACAAGATCTTCAAGAAATATAAGAAACTAGGAGCTTATTACAAAGGTGGGGCCTAGCCGCCCACGGAAGTAAGACCTAACGACCGGCGAACCGGTCTCCAGTCAGCCTATAAGAAGCCGGGCCGTCAAAATCGTTGACTCGGTTAACCACATCGCCATCATCTTTTTTTGTTGGTTTTTGTATTTTGTTAAATTAATTAATAAGTTTGAAAAACAAAAAACAAAAAACAAAAAAAAAAGAAAGAATAGAAAAGAGAAAAGGTATAATCACGTGGAACGCGCCGCAGTAAACGGGGCGGTGGATCAAACTTTTCGTCGCTTTGATAAAACAGCAGAACTAGTCAATGCTCTTTCTTCATCATCTATCACCAACTTAATAAACAAGTATTGTAGTCTCAAGACAATTACGCCACATAACCATTTTCTCGTGAGTTCAACATCAAAACTTAAATAACGAAAACCCTATTGATCAGGTCATCCTGTTAGAAGTTTCAAATGAGTTTATTAAGTTTATTTTTTTTCTAATATTTGGGTCACAATAAATCCGTCTCATTAATCAAATATCTACATTTATAAGGAACAAAATTCGATTCTTGATATATGATAGTATCTTTTACAGTTAGACTTATGCTTTGCCACTAAACTAATATCACTTCACACAATTAAAATTTTTTTTATAGCGAAATGTTTAAAATTTATTTAAAATACTAGTAAACTAATAATATTTTTTATCTCGTCAAATGATATTTTTCTATTTTGGTGATAAGTATTAGTAATTTCAAAGTTTCCTTTAACGCATAAGTTGTTTGACAAAATCAGAAAATAAATAACATACAAATTTGAGGTAAGAGAATTGCAAGAAAACAATTTTCTTAAAATTGATAAAAGAATTTACAGTATTTTTTTTCTTGAAAACTAACATTGACTCGACTCGAGTAGTAACATTGTAAGTAATTTTTATTATAAACCCTATAAACTAAAAACTCGTAAATCATAAATCCAAAAATAGATTTTTTTTTTTTAAAATAATTACCCTATTCTTTTGTTTTAGTTTAGACTATTTCAGGTCAACTAAAAAATATACTAGCAAATAAGGATTTTTCCATGAAAATGTAACGGGCTTAGAATCACGGTGTATTACGGGTCGGGTCGTTTCCGGGCAAATGACGCAGTATCTGACGTAAAACTCCCATGACTTTTTTTTTTCTTTCTATAAAGTCACCGGAAAAAATTAAATCGAAGTTCATTAATTTATTAAACGAGAGAGAAAAAAAACAAAACGGTCCACGTCCCAAACCCTTTTTATAGGAGAGTCTTATGTTCTGGCAGAAGACTTCACAAACTCTTTCTTTCATCTCTCTCTCTCAACCAAACCAAACCAAACCCAAAAATAAAATAAAAAAGATCTTTCTCCTTTCGTTAATCTCGTGATCTCTTACTTCTTCTATATATGGACAGAGGATGGTCTGGTCTCACTCTTGATTCATCTTCTCTTGATCTCTTAAACCCTAATCGTATCATCACTCACCATAACAACAATCACCGACGCTTCTTGAATCCTTTGACGACGATGTCTAGAATTGGCGATGACGATGGTGATAATGATCAGAAGACGAGAGTTTCCACCAACCGCAGTGAATTTAGGTTTCCCGTGAGTCTCTCCGGCATTCGTGACCGTGAAGATGATGATTTCTCTTCTGGAGCCGCCGGAGATAATGACCGTGAAGTTCCCGGCGAAGTTGATTTCTTCTCCGACAAGAAATCTAGGGTTTGTCGTGAAGATGATGCTGGGTTTCGTGTTAAGAAGGAAGAACAAGATGATCGAACCGACGTAAATGTAAGTACGACTTTTTCAATAAATCATAATGAAAAATATGAATTTGTTACAAAATGGTTCGTTGTATATTGTTGCCGTGTTATAATTCGGTGTAAATTGAAAAATCAAATATAAATATCAAAATTTTTGATATTTTCTAAAGCAAATTATATTATTAATTATTTTTTTTTTAATTTTTGAATAGACTGGTTTGAATCTTCGGACAACGGGTAATACAAAGAGTGATGAGTCAATGATCGACGATGGAGAATCTTCTGAAATGGAAGATAAGCGTGCGAAAAATGAGGTAATTTTTAATTTACTTTTACATCGTGTAGTAATTAATAGATTAATTGAACTGTTTTTTTATTTATATTGGATTTTGTTTTATTATTATTACAGTTGGTTAAGTTACAAGATGAGTTGAAGAGAATGACAATGGATAATCAAAAGCTTAGAGAATTGCTTGCACAAGTGAGCAACAGTTACACTTCACTTCAGATGCATCTTGTTTCACTAATGCAACAGCAACAACAACAACAGCAGCAGAACAATAATAAGGTACACAATAATTTGACTGTCAACCACAAAGTAAATAGAATTTACCCCAAGTGACTAGGCGATTAAATTTGGTGAAACCTATATGATTAGGTAATAGAGGCTGCTGAGAAACCTGAGGAGACGATAGTACCAAGGCAATTTATTGATTTAGGCCCTACAAGAGCAGTGGGAGAGGCTGAGGAAGCTTCAAATTCTTCATCCGAAGAAAAAACTCGTTCGGGCGGTTCTTCTCCGGCCGAGAGGCGTAGTAATGAGGTTAGAGACAGGAAGAGACTTGGGCGTGAAGAAAGCCCCGAAACCGAGTCTAACAAAATCCAGAAGGTGAATAGTACTAACCCCGCGACATTTGATCAATCCGCTGCTGAAGCTACTATGAGGAAGGCTCGTGTCTCGGTTCGTGCCCGATCGGAAGCTCCCATGGTAAGTTGATCTAGATAATATGTAATATATATATATATATATATATATATATATATATAAAAAACTAAACTATATACTATATTATATATTAAGATATTTATTATGTTTGTACCTATGGTTTTGTAGATAAGCGATGGATGTCAATGGAGGAAATACGGCCAGAAAATGGCGAAAGGAAATCCTTGTCCGCGGGCTTATTACCGTTGCACGATGGCCACGGGTTGTCCCGTTCGCAAACAAGTACGTTTCAAAACATTTGGACTAAAGATTCTACTTGACGTTCAATCTTGATAGCAAAACATTAGAGATTACAAATGTGTATATAAACGTTTGAGTGATTGGCTGATAAGTTTGATCCGCAATGATGTGTAGGTTCAACGTTGTGCGGAAGACAGATCGATTCTGATAACAACCTACGAGGGAAACCATAACCATCCTTTACCCCCAGCTGCGGTAGCGATGGCTTCCACCACCACAGCCGCGGCCAACATGTTGCTATCCGGGTCAATGTCTAGTCATGATGGGATGATGAACCCTACAAATTTACTTGCTAGGGCTGTTCTTCCTTGCTCCACAAGCATGGCCACAATCTCAGCCTCAGCGCCGTTTCCCACCGTCACATTAGACCTCACTCACTCACCTCCGCCTGCAAATGGTTCCAACCCTTCCTCTTCCGCAGCCGCCACTACCAACAACGACCATAACTTATTGATGCAGCGGCCACAGCAGCAACAACAGCAAATGGCGAATTTACCCCCGGGTATGTTACCTCATGTAATAGGACAAGCATTGTATAACCAGTCCAAGTTCTCGGGGCTGCAGTTCTCCAATGGCTCTCCCTCGGCGGCAGCGTATTCTCAGTCAAACGCGGTGGCTGACACAATAACGGCACTCACAGCTGACCCGAATTTCACGGCAGCTCTTGCAGCCGTTATTTCTTCTATGATCAATGGTTCGAATCACGGCGAAGGAAACAACAAAAACCAATAGAAAAAAAATATTACAATTGTTTTTTTTTGGTATCTTCATTTTTTTTTTCCAACTGGGTTATAGGAAACAGAGTTTATTCATTGATTCATATTTGTTCTGTTTCGTACCAAAATACCAGTAAATATACAAAAGAACAATATATAATTTAATTTCGAATATAATAGCTATGTATTTGCAAAAGTAGTGACGTACTGAACTTAGTTTAGACCTTTTAAATCTTTAAATTTGACCTTTCTTTTGGATGTATAAATAAATACACATCACATGTGAGCGCCGATACACAAACCTACTCCTTCCAGGTGATGTTTTAAGATATTTACATGAATTAAGAAAAATATTTAATGTCTAGCAATAAATATATTATTTATTTATAATAAGATATTTTATAATTATTAACCAACAATATTTCATCAAACTTTTAAATTTCCATTTAGTGGTTTTTGAAATTTATAATTTCTTAGCATAAAAGTAGACCGAAAATTATTTTTTTGTGATACAAAAAAAAATACTAGAAAATTATAGAGGGAGCAATAGCTTGGCCATACCTTGATTAAAGATAATGAGATATCATCAAATAAGTGTCCTACATAATAACACTTAATTATCGAAAACATTTAATAACATTTTTTATTATCCATATATAAAAAATTGCAATAGGTCAATAAATGCTGCCACAATAATTTGACACGTAATTTGCTATCTAATTAATAAGTCACCTAAAAATCTGTACGCTTTAATATTTGTTAAACAAAGAGAAACAACTTCCTAGAAACTAACTTCCTAGAAACTACGAGTTTGAATGGCATGAAATATATGAAATCTGAAATAAGCTGACCAAAAATTTAGGCAACAATGTAAAGAAAAGTTTAGCTTAGTCAAGTTTCTTCATTTCTATGAAGCAAATAGAAAGATAAATAGCCTAGTCGATATAGTTTTGGTAAAGATAAATTAAATATGTGGAGTAATAATATTGTAAAATACAGTATATACAATGGAATAATATATCTCCAAGCTTTGGAAGGAAGCGATACGCAAAAGTACGTTGTTTGACTTACCGTGCAACTCTAGTTGACGTGAGGTCATGACTCATGATTTGCTAATAATGCAATTTTCTAATATGACGAGTCTTTATTACTATGCTTCATTTTAAATTGCACTAAAAACCAAGTACATATTAACAACTCTTTTTCTATCTGCTTCCGATCCGAGATGATGCCTCTCGATCCTACTCTCGTGTTTTGTACATATGACATTTGTTGGAAGTCCCGATTAGAATCATGTTATTATTTCAAAGATGGTTCAGTCAGTCAGAGCTAGAGAGGGTCTCTATTAGAAGTTAGGAGTGTTTCATTTCTTTTTTCTCCAGAATATAAACGTTAGTATCAATTTTAAGTTTCTTTTTTTTTTTTTTGGTTAAAGATAATTTTAAGCTTTGGACCAATGCAAAGCTAACAGAACTCTCTAGCTAGTTGAAACTCGAAGTTGAATTGAGTTCATCCGAATATGACCTTTTAATGTATTTTAATTTATCTTGCAAAAAATAACAGTTTGTAGACATTATATTTTGGTAATATTGTTTTGTAGACATTAGACAACAATAGGTGGCTGTTAATATTGTTTTGTGCAAAGTTTGAAAGAAAATCCAATTTATTCTTTTTAATGAACGCTACTAATTAGAAAAGGGAACTAAACGTTACATGAAAAACGGTGGGTATACACATGTTGTTTAATTGTTTTCTTTAAAAAAGAATTAATATGTGTGAACTGCTGGTGAAATCGTAATTATGTTTATACATACAATAATATTTTAATTAAATGAAGGAAATGCCAAGTCATGGATTTATATATAAAGCCGCCATTTATTATTTTGTAAGTTATAAAAAAGATGTTCATGAGGTTTGCGTGAGGTCGAGAAGAGAGACTTCTCTACGACTTTTGGAAAATGGAGTCGTTGAGTCACATGTACGCATGTGGTCATACTTGTTTTAACCTATTCGTCCTTCTTTAGTACTCTTTCCTAATTCATAACATCTAATTGGTTGTTACGATATATGGTTGGTAAAACAATATGAATCGATTGGAAATATATAGTTGTCGCGTTGATTCATATAAAGCAGTCGTTTTATTCAACAATTACCCTTTCGACGAATTTCAATGCAGAGCATTCATGCACAAGAGTAGAAATGTCAACTAAGTTAACTCAAAATGTAGTTGCGTGTGGCCACTTTAGAGTCAATTGGATTTTTCGTGTGTTGATGCTTATCATTTCCGGTTTGCAAAAGACGCTTTAATTTAAGATCATTTCTCCCATAATTAATTAATCAAATTATTCGGTAAAATTTGAATATCAAATGCTAAAACTGGATCATTACGAGAGAAACTTTGAGGTAGACCAAAACTGGATCCATAAGTATGTTCGACTAATAAATGCTGGCCTAAAATTACATAGAACGATTAGGTTTAGCCGAACTACATGAATTATAAATTGTTACCAAATAAAGTTTATAAATAAATATTTTATAATTTCATGCTTTCGGTTAGTGGTTCCTTGCATGGCTAATTTGTGATAAACTCATTTGCGTCATTTTAACTTCAACGTTTATTTAGGTTGGACTGAATATGAAAGATTCAACTACGTCAATGCAACATATATATGTAGGGCGGACTTTCTTACACATAACGAGAGAGCTCAATCTTCTTATTAAGAGAAACGGAGCTGATTTATTCTAAAGTAAGGATACAGTGAATCGTCCCAACGTTGGGGATATTATATATCTTTGGAAGTACAAACTCTCACTTGATCTCATTATTAATTTATCATCCACTTATATGGAGGTGATATTTTTAATAAGAAGCGTGTACAAATTTCACATAATACACGTTTGGGAATTGGGATACCAACCACTAATATGAAGGTGAAAACAAACCAAAAATTATATCAAAAATAAATAAGCTCACAAAAAATAATTTATATCAGAAACAACGTAATCATGCCTTTCTCAAATTTTGTCTAGACCAATACTAGACCATATAAAAAAACATTGCAAAGCAAGCAAGCTAACATAGCACAAGGAATCAAAAACTTAAAAGAAAAAAGAAAATATAATATATTATAGAGGTTTTACAATTAAGGTAATTAACGTAGTAACATAGTTAAAATAGGAAAATATCCAATCCATTTGTGAAATTATGGAATTAACTTAACTATGGGTTCTTTAATACGTACATAAGATGTCAAAATGAGAAAAAAACATATTGCATATGTAAATGTGTAATTGATAAGCGATTAAAAGTAATGAAGATGCTAATTAATCTCTTTAAATCAACGAATCAATCCATTCATACTGTATTTTCCCAATTTCTTCCAGTGGCTTGCAACAAGGAAAAAAAGAAAAAAAAAGCTTTTTAAGGACAAATTTTTGTAACAAAAAAAAAAAAAAACATTTGATGCAAAGAGGATTTGCTTGTAATTGCCTAACTTTAATCGAACAGATTTCACTATTAAACAAATAAAATATTTTATATTAAAATATTTTGTGTATAAAATTAGAAATATATGCGTTAAGTTAATTATACAATTGTAAGTAAATAATGATCGAATAACTTTAATCTTTTACATTAAAGTAAGTAGCTTTGAATTTGAATACTACGGGGTATTGAATAATGATCGAATAACTTTGAATTTGAATTCAGTAATTTGAATACAATTGCAAGTAAATAAATAATGTAACGGTTAAGTTTTTAAAGCTCGACCAAGTGTCTAGCAACTTACTGTACTTACCAACAAAAGTTGGTGGGGTCATAATCTTATCACAACGTCAACGGTCAAAAGCAACTCTGTTGCTTAATCTAGTAAAATTCAACGGCTTAGATCAAAGGGAACTAAGTGGGTCTCACTCTCAATGTCGTGGCTTCATATTATTTCCTCGAAATATGAAACCGTTGTGGTCTCTCTGACAATCTGCTGCTTAAACATCTGGTGAGTTCTACACTTACTACTATGATCGATCTCATTACCATTTCTTCGTTTTCTCCCCCTAAATATTCCTGAGTTCTTGATTCTTGATAATTGCAGCCTTGCAGGTTTTTTCCTTCTTTCTTTTCTTTGGTGAATCAAACTGTAGTTTCTTGTTTTTGTTTTTTTTCTTTAAATTTCGTTTTCAGATGTTCATGATAGTATTTGCAATTTGCATGATCCGTATTTGGATTCACTTGGATTACGTGTTTGTGTTTTTGCATGTCTGTTTTGTGTCTTCATATTGTTTAAATCTGGTGATTAGATTGAAGCTTTAGTGTTGGTTTGTTTTTACAGTTAATGTTTCCCTACTTTGATTCATGATGAGTCTTTTGTTCTGCTTTGTTAAAANCTTTAATCGAACAGATTTCACTATTAAACAAATAAAATATTTTATATTAAAATATTTTGTGTATAAAATTAGAAATATATGCGTTAAGTTAATTATACAATTGTAAGTAAATAATGATCGAATAACTTTAATCTTTTACATTAAAGTAAGTAGCTTTGAATTTGAATACTACGGGGTATTGAATAATGATCGAATAACTTTGAATTTGAATTCAGTAATTTGAATACAATTGCAAGTAAATAAATAATGTAACGGTTAAGTTTTTAAAGCTCGACCAAGTGTCTAGCAACTTACTGTACTTACCAACAAAAGTTGGTGGGGTCATAATCTTATCACAACGTCAACGGTCAAAAGCAACTCTGTTGCTTAATCTGGTAAAATTCAACGGCTTAGATCAAAGGGAACTAAGTGGGTCTCACTCTCAATGTCGTGGCTTCATATTATTTCCTCGAAATATGAAACCGTTGTGGTCTCTCTGACAATCTGCTGCTTAAACATCTGGTGAGTTCTACACTTACTACTATGATCGATCTCATTACCATTTCTTCGTTTTCTCCCCCTAAATATTCCTGAGTTCTTGATTCTTGATAATTGCAGCCTTGCAGGTTTTTTCCTTCTTTCTTTTCTTTGGTGAATCAAACTGTAGTTTCTTGTTTTTGTTTTTTTTCTTTAAATTTCGTTTTCAGATGTTCATGATAGTATTTGCAATTTGCATGATCCGTATTTGGATTCACTTGGATTACGTGTTTGTGTTTTTGCATGTCTGTTTTGTGTCTTCATATTGTTTAAATCTGGTGATTAGATTGAAGCTTTAGTGTTGGTTTGTTTTTACAGTTAATGTTTCCCTACTTTGATTCATGATGAGTCTTTTGTTCTGCTTTGTTAAAATCTTTTTTTTTTTCCTTGGAATTTTTGGGTTGGTCTGATTTTGAAATCTCTGTCAAGTGAGCATGCTGTAACACTCTGTTCCGATCTATCACACATTCGTGTTATTATTAATGGCTATAGCTAAAAATTCATGGTTCTAGATCTTATTGTCATATATCAGATTATATAATTTATCAAATGTCTAGTTTTGTTGCTGATTTGAGACATGTTTCACTATTTCTGATATATTTTTCAAGAGATTAATTTATATATAATATCTAGTCGTCCTCCATTTTACATGATCAGTAATTTTATTTAAGGTCCACATGTAGTCAGTTTAATTTGAGTTGCATGTTCAGCTTGTTGATCACTGCTTTTGATTTTGTAGGTAAAAATGGGAGTAGAATCGAGAGCAGTTGCTGTTTCACTCTTTGTGTTGTTTCTGTTGTTTGTCTCAGCCACTTCTGAGAGCAATGATGATGGAACAATCAGAGTTGGCTTGAAAAAACTGAAACTGGATCCTAACAACCGACTTGCAACACGCTTTGGTTCCAGTCAAGAAGAGGCCTTAAGATCTTCTTTCCGTTCGTACAACAACAATCTTGGTGGTGATTCTGGAGATGCTGACATTGTAGCGCTCAAGAATTACTTGGATGCTCAGTACTATGGTGAGATTGCTATCGGTACTCCACCGCAGAAGTTTACTGTCATTTTTGATACCGGAAGCGCTAACCTTTGGGTGCCATCAGGGAAGTGTTTTCTCTCGGTATGCTTTTTACACCTTTACAATTATTGGTTTGAGATTAAAAAAAAAAGAAACTTAATTGTTTTCTTTCTGTTGTTACGTAGATTTCTTGTTTCTTTCATGCAAAGTACAAGTCCTCGCGTTCAAGCACATATAAGAAAGATGGTACGCTCGCTATCTCTTTTGATTCGTTCATCTTGAGCTAGTAAACGGCCAATGGATATATTGCAATAGGCCACACCACCAATTAAGTTTCATATGTTTATAGCTTTATGTGGAAGAGAATTTTGTCTCAAGATGCAATTTAATGTATAGGGAAAAGGGCCGCAATCCATTACGGGTCAGGATCGATCTCTGGTTTCTTTAGTTATGATGCTGTCACAGTTGGTGATTTGGTTGTCAAAGATCAGGTAAAATTATTCTACACTACTTTTTAATGGTTATATGATTGACTTTACTTTATGTACATTGCCTATCTCTTCAGGAGTTTATTGAGGCAACCAGTGAGCCAGGTATAACATTCGTGGTGGCTAAATTTGATGGTCTACTTGGTCTTGGGTTCCAAGAGATTTCTGTTGGAAACGCCACTCCTGTTTGGTATGCGTGCACATTTAATTTGACTCATTTCTTGATTGAGGTTACCGACTTAAACACACTTTTGTAATATCTGATGTGTTGACAACAATTTTTTTTTTTTTTTTTTTTTTGCCACAGGTACAATATGCTTACCCAAGGCCTTATCAAGAAGCCGGTGTTTTCATTTTGGCTTAACCGTGATCCAAAAAGTGAAGAAGGAGGTGAAATCGTATTTGGAGGTGTTGATCCAAACCATTTCAGAGGAGAACATACATATGTTCCTGTGACACAAAGGGGTTACTGGCAGGTTTGTTCTTTATTTATTTTCTTGTATGGATGTTTCGTAATCACATCTCATTTTCAAGCTATTATTTTTGGTGATAGTTTGACATGGGTGAGGTTCTCATTGCTGGTGAATCAACCGGTACGTTCAGTTCTTATATTGTTCTGTCATGCATTAAGTTGTATTTAACAGGAAGAAGAAAGTAAAACATGATTCTTTTTTATACCAGGCTACTGTGGAAGTGGTTGTTCCGCAATAGCAGATTCTGGAACATCCTTACTTGCGGGGCCAACGGTAAAAAAGGATCAAAAGTTTTTTTAGCTTATTCTTGTGGTTAACATTTGGTTTTTAATTTATTTTCTAGGCTGTGATTGCCATGATAAACAAAGCTATTGGAGCATCAGGAGTTGTTAGCCAGCAATGCAAGACTGTTGTTGACCAATATGGACAAATCATTTTGGATTTACTTTTGGCTGAGGTAAGAATACCGTAAAAAGTGATACAAAGCGCGGTGAATTATACATCCGTTATATATATGCAACTCTTTTGCTCCTTTCAGACTCAACCACAGAAGATTTGCTCACAAATTGGTCTTTGCGGTTTCGATGGCACCCAAGGGGTCAGGTAAACTTCCAATAAAAGTTCTGTAGACATGATAATTTACCGTTCTTCTCTTGTTGAGTGGTGTGCTATCGTGTTTTTAGTATGGGGATTGATTCGGTGGTGGACAAGGAAAACATGAAATCATCTAGTGGTCTTCGAGGTGCGGGTTGTCCTCCATGTGAAATGGCGGTTGTGTGGATACAGAGCCAGTTGAGGCAGAACATGACTCAAGAGCGGATAGTGAACTACGTTAATGAGGTAACAAGATAATATCCATTACCCTAGAGTATGAATTTATTGTCTTGTTGAAATTGTAGCAATAACATTGTTTTTTGTTCTGATCTCAAAATCCATAGATATGCGAGCGCATGCCTAATCCAAATGGAGAGTCTGCAGTGGACTGCTCAAAACTCTCTACAATGCCGACTGTTTCATTCACCATTGGAGGCAAAGTCTTTGACCTTGCTCCAGAAGAGGTACTTGTTTGAGAGCTAATTTAATTCGGATCCAAACTTGAGCCCTAAGTAACATATTGTGTGACTGATATTGTTTGTGGGAACTAACAGTACATACTAAAGATTGGAGAAGGACCAGTGGCACAATGCATCAGCGGGTTTACCGCACTTGACATCCCCCCACCTCGTGGACCTCTCTGGTGAACCTCTTGGCACGTTAAACAAAACAAATAAGTGATGATTATTGCCTTATAATTCTAATCTTGATTCTTGATTTTGGAGCAGGATACTGGGAGATGTGTTCATGGGCAAATATCACACGGTCTTTGACTTTGGGAACGAGCGAGTTGGGTTCGCAGAAGCTGTATAAGAAATGTAACATCGGTTGAGTCTTTTGTTGATGTGTTTTTTTCTTTTGGTGTGACCGTGTGAGAGATTTGTTGTTATATGGAAAGGTTGTGAAGAATAATGTTGAAGCTTTGGGGATGTTTTCTTTCTAACTCTTGATAAAAAAAAACCTCTTTTGAATAATTTTACAACATGATATGATTCCATGCATGTTCCTGTAAATTGAATCTAAACCACATACAGTATTTGCAAATCGCTGGAAGTTCATAACGAAAAATGTATTTGTGTTTGGAAAAAAACACAACCACGAAAGGTTTCAATGATTTAGAATTCATATTCCAATTTATGTTACTGGCGCTAAACGGTTTTGAAATTTAATCCAACAACGTCGACTTTTTCGTCCACTGCTATCAACAAATTACGTGTGAGACTTCCAAGTTCCAACATATATGCCACATGACTCATTTATCGAATGATCTCCGACCATTTATACTTCATTATTGTACAAATCACCGATATAGAAATACTTAACATAATCTTTTCTTTTTTTGTAATATGGGGTGTACTAACGCAGAACATATCTAGTATAAGCGTCTACATGCACTAACCCCACATTATAATGTCGTAGTGAGTTGCTGACAATAAAACAGAGACAATCTATTAAAAACGATCTCATACTTCAACTTGGCAAAACCAATAGACAAACAGCAATTTCGTTGAATTTAAATTAAAGTTCATTTTCACCTAAAACACACATACGTATATATGGGCACTTAAACCACAAAAAGTATACTCAAGTCTTATTCAAAGATATGAGATAAGAACTCACATTCTTGATAATAACATACATTTCTAATCATCAGAAACTAAACAAACTAAAAACTAAGTGCACTTATATAATTTTTAATTTAAATTCAAAATTACCCAAGAACGTACTATTTCTATAATGCAGCAATGGCTCCCGAAATGTGGAAGCTATTTCACGTGGTTGGACATTGGCTCTTGACCTTAATCAATAGGTGGTGAATTCATCTGGCTATGTGGGAAAAAGCTAATCATCCTTTAAGGCAATATATTTTTTTAATCTAATTTTGAATACATCTTAACGTTATAAAAGTTTGAGAACTAGTGGGTCGCTGCCATCAGAGATAGTGGTAATATCCTATGATAAGAGGACCTAATAATCCTGTTTAATTATAATGTACTAGTTAGGTAAAGCAGAAAATATATATATATATATATATATAATAGATTTATCAGTTGGATTGACTTTTATGTTTATCCATGTAGCTGAAACAAGACATGTTGAAACTTACTGTACAAGTTACCAAAGTTACCAATAAAGTTGCTATCCTTATGAGATTCCAATAACTCAATACCATATTTAGGTATCACCTTTGTCCAACACTAACTAACTCCCCCTAAACCACGTGTTTTGTACTAAATAATCTCCATCAGCTTTAATTTATTTCACTGTCTATATATATTGACTCTATCCTAAGGTTTGGACAGCATAGAGCAAAACAAACCATTACCACTTTTTCATTGATATACACAAATGGAAAGCTTGGAAATTCCTAAGCAAGAAATTCATATCAAAATTGATAACTCAATATCAAGCAACAAAGAGAGAAAAAATGACCTTGCCGATGCTAAACCCATTGTCTTAATGTCTATCTTGCGTGGTCTCCACGCGGGCTATTTCAGAATAAGTCTTTCTCTCTGTAGCCAAGCTCTGTTGTGGAAGATAATGATCGCGCCTGATTCACCAAGCATGTCTCATATGCATAGCAAACTCCCATCTATGGCGTTCCATCTCCTGTGGTACCTAGCACTTGTAACACAAGTGTCACTCTGTTTTTTGTATGCCTTAAAGTGTATTTTCTTACCTGACATGGTGAAAGCAGAGTTCTTGCACTATATTGGAGTGAACTATCTTTACGCTCCATCCATTTCATGCCTTCTCTTGCTTCAATCAGCTCCAATGATGGAGCCAAACAGCGTTTTGTATCAAATA
>NC_025691.1:32261461-32277013 GCF_000633955.1 Camelina sativa | reverse complement strand
CCCATTGTCTTAATGTCTATCTTGCGTGGTCTCCACGCGGGCTATTTCAGAATAAGTCTTTCTCTCTGTAGCCAAGCTCTGTTGTGGAAGATAATGATCGCGCCTGATTCACCAAGCATGTCTCATATGCATAGCAAACTCCCATCTATGGCGTTCCATCTCCTGTGGTACCTAGCACTTGTAACACAAGTGTCACTCTGTTTTTTGTATGCCTTAAAGTGTATTTTCTTACCTGACATGGTGAAAGCAGAGTTCTTGCACTATATTGGAGTGAACTATCTTTACGCTCCATCCATTTCATGCCTTCTCTTGCTTCAGTCTGCTCCGATGATGGAACCAAACAGCGTTTTGTATCAGACACTATTTTGGGTGTTTGCTGTTCCGGTCTTGACACTAGACACAAAGCTTTACGGGCAGTGGTTCACAACAGAGAAAAGGTTCTTGTCGATGCTAGCAAACCCTGCAAGCCAAGTATCAGTAATCGCAAACCTCGTGGCTGCACGAGGAGCAGCAGAGATGGGTTGGAAAGAGTG
This sequence comes from Camelina sativa, assembly GCF_000633955.1. Lineage (NCBI taxonomy): Eukaryota > Viridiplantae > Streptophyta > Magnoliopsida > Brassicales > Brassicaceae > Camelina > Camelina sativa. The sequence continues at coordinate 32,276,480 of NC_025691.1, read as the reverse complement.
TGCTCTATGCATGTTCTCCCTTGGAATGGTTCACTATTTGGTTATCTTTGTCACTCTTTATCAACGGTTACCAGGCGGAAACAATTTCCCAACCAAGTTAAGGCCAATCTTCTTCTTGTTCTTTGCTGCACCAGCCATGGCAAGTCTAGCCTGGAACTCCATTTCTGGTACCTTTGATGCTGTAGCGAAGATGTTGTTCTTCCTTTCACTTTTCATCTTCATGTCCCTGGTAAGTTTACCGTTTACGATACACAAAGAAACAAAGTTCAACGTCCAAACATAAAATTGCATGACAAGATATTTACCTTATTTTGTGTTTAACATTTTCAGGTTTGTAGGCCAAATCTTTTCAAGAAATCAATGAAAAGATTCAATGTCGCGTGGTGGGCTTACTCGTTCCCCGTTACCTTTCTTGCGTTAGACACAGTTCAGTATGCGCAAGAGGTGAAAGACCCGATTGGTTCTGGCTTGATGCTTATCTTCTCATCCATCTCAGTTTTGATCTTCCTCTGTATGATGGTACTGACAGCAGCAAACAGCAATAGACTACTCAGACGTGCTCCTGTCCTTGGTTCCGCTACAAGTCCAAAAGACAAGCAAAAATCATTACCGATCAATGCGGCTTTGTAATTAAAAAAAAAAAAGCTATATTTGTTAGTCACGTGTTAACTTCAAGTATTTTTCATCATGGTTGAGCGTAATAATTTCCAATCCGAAGTGTGCAATTAGATTTTAATCCTCATCAAGCAATCAACTAAACTTATTTGTTTTCTCGAATTGCTACCTTCACCTCCAGAGCGGTTATCTGGAACATTGCAAGCTTGAGTTGCAAATCCACTCAATTTGCACCCATATTAGTACGTAGTTGAGCCAATTTTACGCTTGGAAATTAGATGATCATATTTTACGTTTTACATATGATTGTATCATATTGATATTACTTTTTTAGAGAAAGGAAAGAATCATGTATTATGTGGGTTGTATTGATCTTTAGTAAATTAAATCCTAATGTCTACTCTACCATGATCAAATGGTATCTCTTTGTGAGACAATGGCCAAACAATCACATTATGAGATTATAAAGAATAAGACGAAATCAAGTAGTGAATTAATTAAAGAGACTAATTGAAAAACAGTAAATAATTCTTATACTAACAACCTAGCATCAATTAATCAATTAATCATAAAAACCCCTTTGATAAATTTTATATGTATGGACTTTGACATCTCCGAATCAGCATTCACTTTGGTAATAGTTTCTTCAATAATATTCTTTGTGTTGTAAACTAGAGAAATCGAAAGAGGTTTCTCTTGTCTTATTATTGATTCAATCGAATGGAGGTTACATATATATAGCGAAGGACAAACCCTTATCACCTTAGAAAACACTAAACCGACTAAGTACAAAAGAGATGGCCAATGAGCCTTATTGTCTTGGACATACATGAGACGTGTATGGATCGTGTATGGGCCGGTTATGGAAGATCCACTCCAAGTGTTTTACAACACTCCCCCTTAGATGACATAATCGTGCAAAATGCTAAGTAGGATATCTGTAATGCGCTTGGGGGTGCTGCCTCATTAAAACCTTACCAGGAAAACCCATTGGGACAAAACCATGGTGAAGGAAAAAGAGTACAGCACGCATTACTCCCCCTGTTCCAAGCATCCCTAGAAGTCCTTAAGTCTCCACATTCCAATCTGGTACGTAAGCTTCTTGAATGTCGATGCCGGTAATGATTTGGTGAAGAGATCGGCTGAATTGTCGCAAGACGGAACTTGTACCACTTGAACTTCTCTGGCCTTTTGTAGTTCATGTGTGAAGAAGAACTTGGGTAGAATGTGCTTCGTCCGATCTCCTTTGATATATCTTTCCTTGAGCTGTGCGATGCAGGCCATATTGTCTTCATAGATAACCGTAGGCTCCTTATCGTCGGCCATGCCACAATCTATCGTGATATGTTGAGTCATCGACCTCAACCATACACACTCACGGTTGGCTTCATGCATAGCTAAGATTTCCGCATGATTAGATGATGTGGCTGCAATGGTTTGCTTCATAGAATGCCACGAAATAGCTGTACCACCGTGTGTAAATACATAGCCGGTTTGAGACCTTGCATTATGTGCATCCGATAGATAACCTGCATCAGCAAAATCAACTAAACCTTCTTTGTTATATTTAGTATAATATAAACCTAAATCAAGCGTTCCTTGTAGGTAACGCAATACATGTTTGATACTGTTCCAGTGCCTTTGGGTTGGACATGAGCTAAATCTAGCAAGGAGTTTCACGGCAAAACATATGTCTGGTCTAGTGTGGCTAGCCAAGAACATTAACACTCCTATTGAACTGAAGTATGGCACTTCTGGACCGAGAATCTCTTCATCGTCCTTCTTTGGACCGAATGGATCTTTATCCAAATCAAGGCTCCTTACAACCATTGGGCTAGTCAATGGGTGAGCTTGGTCCATATTAAACCTCTTGAGTACCTTTTCGGTATATGCCATTTGATGCACAAGGATTCCATTATCTATGTACTCAAGTTGCAATCCCAAACAGAATTTAGTCTTGCCTAGGTCTTTCATCTCGAATTTTTTCTTTAGATATTCGACTGTTTGGGCGATTTCCCCAGAGGTTCCTAGGATATTCAAATCATCCACATATACTGCTATGATTACAAACCCTTTGTTTGCAAACTTCTTTATAAAAATACATGGACTGATGGGATCATTCTTATAGCCCTCTTTGGCTAGGTACTCACTTAATCTATTGTACCACATTCGCCCACTTTGTTTCAGTCCATAAAGGGATTTGTTTAGCCTTATGCAGTATTGTTCTCGAGAACCACTCTTATCTTTTAGCTCAATACCCTCTGGTAATCTCATATAAATCTCATTATCCAGTGGACCATATAAGTATGCGGTTACAACATCCATTAACCGCAAATCCAGTTTTTCTCTTATAGCCAGACTTAGCAAATATCTAAAAGTCGTTGCATCCATCACAGGGGAGTATGTCTCCTCATAATCTATTCCTGGTCTTTGAGAGAATCCTTGTGCTACAAGCCGTGCCTTATATCTCACGATTTCATTATTCTCATTTCTCTTTCTTACAAAGACCCACTTGTGTCCAACTGGCTTTATATCGAATGGTGTCCTTAAGATCGGACCAAACACATTCCTCTTCTTTAAAGAGTTTAACTCCACGTCAATGGCTTCTTTCCATTTTAACCAATCTTTACTTTGAGTGCACTCTAATATAGACGTGGGTTCATGATCCTCATTTATTTCAAGTGCTACCTTGTATGCAAATATTTCATCGATGTCGACATCTTTACGGTTCCATTGAATTCCAGACATGATATAATTTATTGAGATCTCATTATTATCAATACCTTCAGGTCCTTGAGGTTCAGCGTCCCAAACCTCATTCGGTACTTTAGGATTTGCCACGGCGATGTCTGTAATTTTCTTAACCTCGGTTTGATTTGCACCTTTTTAGATTTTCGAGGGTTCTTATCTTTGGAACCTAATGGTCTACCATATTTCAAATGGGCCTTAGACTCTGTAGCAACTTGATTATTGTGTTCCTTTTGAACATTAATACGTATTGGTGCATTACAAGCTGGTATGTACGATTTCATAACTCTCTTTGGGTCAGCAAAAGAATCTGGCAATTGGATAGCTAGCTTTTGCAAATGTATAATCTTTTGGACCTCTGCCTCACATGCTAGAGTCCGAGGATCTTGCCAATTTAAGGATGTTTGATTCCATAATAATTCTTTGACCAGCTTGTTATTCTCTCCACCCAACATAGGAAATTCGGATTCAGCAAACTGACAATCCGCGTATCCGGCCTTAAATAAATCACCCGTATTTGGCTCAAGATACTTAATAATGGTGGGAGAATCATATCCAATATATATTCCCATCCTCCTTGAGGTCCCATCTTTATTCTCTGTGATGATGCAATCGGTACATAAACGGCACACCCGAATGTCTTTAGATGGGATATGTCTGGCTCATGACCCGTTAATAATTGGGATGGCAAATATTTATTCTTTATTCTCACTAGATGGCCTGATACGTATAATTTCTGTTCCATGTAATATTGCGTGTCCCCAAGCCGACACAGGAAGCTTCGACCTCAGGAGTAATGGTCGAGCAATCAATTGTATTTGTTTAATGAAGGATTCAGCTAATCCATTATGTGTATGTACATGTGCCACGGGATATTCCACACTTTCCCCCATGGACATACAATAATCGTTAAACGCTTGGGATGTAAGTTCACCAGCATTGTCTAGACGTATAGTCTTAAGTGGAAAATCTCTTTAGTTACTTTGACTGGTGATGGCCTTATAAATGAGTTTCCCTTGTGTACATGCTACACATATGAGATTTTTAGGAATAACTCTTCTCTATTTTAGAGTGTGCCCATTAGAATTCATAATTAGCTTACGCATCATGTTAGAACCCGAATGGCCAAGCCGGTCATGCCATAAAGTGCATTGTTCATTGAACATTCTATTCATTGCCAAATTAGCCTCTATCATATTAATCTTATCATGGTAAAAACCAGTAAATAATGCGGGTATAGTCTCTAGGATTTTCTTAGATCATTGGGTGATTTCAATAATGTATAGGAACTCTTGGTTTCCTTCACCCTTAGTTTTAACATGTAAACCATTCAAATGAATGTCTTTTAGACTTAATAAGCTCCTTTAGAGCTGGGTGAATATAAGGCATCACTTAGTTCAAGATGTGTGTCTGGCCGTAGCCTTCAATTAAACTTGCTATATCCGTTATTATGCTAATATTGGCATTTTTTTTCAAAATGAGATTATGCAAAATATCTCTTATCATTCAAAATTGTGTGGCTTGATCCACTATCCACCACAATTATATTCTTGTCCTCAGCCATTTCTCAATATAGACAAGAATTTATGTTTTAGCCATAAAAGCATAACAAATGCATATTTAAAGGTAATACTATTATTGAATTTAAACCAAAATAATAATCCAATAAAATTCAAAGTCATAAAACATAGAAATTAAATCAAGACAATCTTTAATTATTCTCTCCTAGAGAATCCGAAGTTTCATAATCCAATTGTTCATCATTCTCATGGTCGAAATCTCCTTCACAATCGAGATGAACCAAATTGGCTTCCGGATTCTTTTACAAACTCTCTTGATAGAGATCAATGAGATGCTTAGATGACCTGCACGTCTTAGCCCAATGATTCCCCATACCACATCGGTGACAAACCGATTTAGGCTTATGTTGCGGTTTGTGAATTCCGCGGCCTCTACCACGGCCACGGCCTCTACCACGGCCACGGTCGAAGTCGGACCGGTTCCCTTGGTAATTGCCACGACCACCACGTCCTCTTCCACCACGGCCACGACCATGGTACTTGCTTTTATGGACGTAGTTAGTCTCTTTGGGCTCTGTGGGTTCTTTGGGCTCTTTCTTAGTTAAATCGACTTTGTGGGCTTCCGGTAATGGGGCAGAACCATGAAGTCTCATTGCACTGTTCATTAGCAACAACTCATTGTTTTGGTCAGCAAGCAACAAACAAGAGATGAGACTTGCATAAGTTTTGAAACCCTTTTCACGATATTGTTGCTGAAGCAGTATGTTATTGGTGTGAAAGGTTGAGAATGTCTTCTCTAGCAAGTCTTCCTCAGTAACCTCCTTACCACATAACTTAAGGATTGAAACTATCTTAAATAGCTCTGAGTTATACTCATCCACGGTTTTAAAATCCTGGATCCTTAAGTTTTTCCAATCAAGTTGAGCCTTTGGTAGGAACACCGTCTTTTGGTGTCTATATCTGTTTTTCAACTCTGTCCAAAGATCAAGAGGATTCTCTATTGTAAGGTATTGGTTCTTGAGACTCTCAAAAAGATGATGGCATATATGTAATATCGCCTTATATTTACTTTTTTTTCAGTGCAATCGTTATTATCCTCAATGCATTCGCATAGGTCATTTGATTTCAGGACCCGGATGAAAACATGCATTTGATTATTATCATGCGGTATTTGAGACCGAAACATGTAATTGTTTTATCTTTAGGCTATGCGGTATATATGAGACCGAACCATGCCGAATGTTATATTCTTGGGTCATGCAGTATTTAAGACCGAACCATGCCGTTTATTATAGTCTAGGCCATGCAGTATTTAAGACCGAACCATGAATTTATTCTCGTTTGGGACATGCAGTATTTAAGACCGAACCATGCCAATTATTTTCGTGGGTAATGTCTTGTTTTATTTACATAATTTCGTGGCTTAACATGCATGAAAATATAATCCTAGACAAATTCTAGTATAAACAGGAAATATGCACATAGTTTCAGGTTTTAGCAATTTTCCTTTTTCTTAGATAAAATTTCTTTTTCTAGATAGGATTAAGACAAATTTCAGGAAATATTTTCTAGACTTTTTAGGATAATGTCTAGAATTAACTTGGGAGTTATCCTAATTTTGTTTTGATCTTTCATACAAAACATAAAACAATTCCGATTTTAAGATCTTAGATTTTAGGGTTTTGATTTTTACTAAACAATCATTGATAATCGGATCTACAACTTAGAACCAACAACTTAATATTTTCTCTATTCGATTTTAGGATTTAAGTTCTAAGGTTTTTATGCAACAAGCAAACAAGCAATTACAACCAGATTTTAAAGATGGTATAATTAGTGCAATTGCAATCAATCTAAGCAATCCTAAACCTCAAAAAATCAGATTCTAAAGTTTTAGGGTTTTTAGAGTTTCAAGATTTCAAAGCTTAGGGTTTTGTTTGTTGATTGTTTACTTGTAGATTTTAGGGTTCTTATAGAGTTTAGATCCAGATTCGATTCATATGTGTCCAATAAGTTAGATTGATTTACCTTCCACCGTTTGGGGTTGACTGGAATTGATCCGGGAGCTAAAGACCTCAGATATACCTTTGAACTTGATCACGAACCTCAGACTAGGTAGGAATAAAACATGATCACGAACTGAAGCTGATCACGAACCCACGAACTCACGAACTGGTCACGAACTTATCCTCCGTTTGAGAGCTTGAACGAACAAGGACTTATGTGCGGCGGCTTTAGGGTTTTAGGAATTTTACTCAGTTGGAGTTTAGGGCAAACTCGTGCTGATAACGTGTTGTAAACTAGAGAAATCGAAGGAGGTTTCTCTTGTCTTATTATTGATTCAATATAATGGAGGTTACATATATATAGTGAAAGAAAAACCCTTATCACCTTAGGAAATAATAAACCGACTAAGTACAAAAGAGATGGCCAATGGGCCTTATTGTCTTGGACGTACATGGGCCGTGTATGGACCGGTTATGGAAGATCCACTCCAACTGTTTTACAACACTTTGTGGATTATTAGTTTGACTACAATAACTTGTGGAAGTGATTGATTTTTTATTTATTTAGAGATGAATCTGGTTGGAGAAAAATTGTCTCTAATCGACCTATCAACTTTGTTGAACTGAACACAGCCAGAACAGAGGAAGCGGTCGATTTCTCTGATCGAAAGTGCTCTGTCTAACCATTTTTGAAGCATTTTCATCACTACATCAAGAGAATACACTTAATTAGTGCGGTTGAGCTCAATTACCTTAGGAACTATTCCTATCAATATAAATGATTCTACATTGAATGTAAGTTTTAGAGTTTAAAGAGTTGATAATGATCTGTAAATGTTAATTAGCAAAGAAAATTACCAAATAAAAAAGTCACAGTTCAGTAGTAATCAGTCGAAGGACATCATGCGAAAGAAAACAAAAGGGAACAAAATAGGAGATTCTAGAAATTATATCAAAGTTATTTAAACTAAATTCGAAGCAAACTTGGAGCATAACGGAAGATACGTGGCCTTCTTGTTTTTTGTCCAATATCCACTTTTCTCCAATATTGATCCTCTCCAATGATGCATAGAAAATCGTTCATGTCATCGTCCTCGTCCTCGTCCTCATCACAACTCACGATCACTTTATTTTCCTCGTCGATGAAAAAACTCACTTCAGTCCCAAACCGATGAGTGTTCAAATCAATCTTAAAAAAAGGGCTCCAAGACATGGCATGTCTTTGGTCTGAGTGATATTATTTGCCATCCATATCTCCATCTTTGATGTATCGTTGTCCTGAAGCCGATCTTCTCTTATACAAGATAGGGAGATAGTATCCGAAAAAGAATAACCCTTGTGGATTTCTTAATAGTTTCTTCAATAATGTTCTTCGTTAACTAAGTCTTCTTCTTCTTTATGAAAAGCAACCAGTAAGAGTTTCCCATTATGGACACGCCATTGGCATTTAGTGCTATTTTGAAGTCTGGTATGTCATGCCTCCATGAATTAGAATTAAACTCGTAGATTTCCATATCAAAAGTTTCATCAAGATCATACTTCAAGATTTTGTAGTTGTAGCACGATTTGTTATTTTCGTATCCGAGAGCGTACCTACAAGCTCATTTTCTTTTATTTTTCGTTTTTGTTTAATTAAACATTAAAAAAATATTTAGATTATTGCATACAGTAAAAAAATTCAGCCCATTTTTTTCCTTCGATTGTGGCCCTCAAAAAGTAAGCGACGGCTCTGGCAATTATAAGCTAGGGTTCTGACTTTTAAGGTTAATTGACCTGCCTCGCCAGACGTCATATGTACTCTTCTTGTTTTTTTTTCCTACGTGTATTATATTTACTAAGTTTATTTTTTTCTTTTTCTTTCTCTCAAAATTTTAGTTAAAAAGGTTAAAAGCCTAGGGTTTTATAATTCGTGAGGTCCAAGGCTCATCGAAACACAATATGTTGGAAAGTTTTTTCCGTCAATTTAAAACGTAAACAGTAGTCCTTATATTACCTTCGATTTAGATAATTTGTTTTGTGGCCAGAGATTTGAGAGTGATATGATTACCTCAAAATTTATTCAAGTCGAAATTGTGGGCCTTCCAAACGGTGCCGCTTTCATGGACGATAATGATATAATTGAATTAAACCATTCGTGCGATAAACATAACTCTTCTACTCCTAGAAGATATAGATAAAAACTTCCCAAAACAATAAAATAGATTATCATATAGATTTTTTTTTTGTGTAAGCTTCTGAAACTCCAGATAATTCATAAAATCATAACTATACACACCAAAACCCGACTACCTCGCTTACGATGGAGAACACTTTGACAAAAGTCAGGTCTCGGATAAGTCAGGTTAAGGATACAATGGAGAACACGTCAACAAGAGAGTCTTCTTGGGAAAATTAAATCCTACAATAAAAACGTAGGTCAGAATATAAATAGAGAACCAGCCCAGGAAGACAAAGAGATAGGGAACTAGACCAATTAATAACCACGAGGTGGTGGGCTAGTGGTTCTAGCTTTGGTAGAAGAGTCGTCCTGTTGGTCTATGCCAGGGATCGATTCTCCTCAAGCGCAGAATTACTCAACTTTATCCCTTTGAGTATGAGTCATTGCTTACGGCTTATTTGCATACCTGGAGACCCTACTCGAGAGATTAGTCCCAGACCCCTCCATAATTCTGAGGATTTAGTTAACCAAAAAAAAGAAAAAACTAGAAAAATTAATCCCATTACTGTTCCTAAGCCAACGGTGAACAAAAAATGGTTCACGATAGAGCCATCATGGTCAGCCGTCGGAAATAAAAGTTGGGCAAATGCAATAAGCCCAGTGACGCTCGTCATGGTAAAGAAGTAAACCTCTAAAATTTTGCCCGACCACAGCGTCACAAGGCTGATAAACACGACAAATGCCTGCTCCAACCCTGCTCTCTGGGTAGGACTAATCTTTACTGGAGGAGAATTATATCCACCCAAAAACTCATTCGATCGCTCGGATCACAACAAAGAACGCTGCATACTGAATTATAAAATAGTCAGCCGCGGTTATGATTACACCTGCCGTCGGCTCTCTCATATTGTTGGGTTTTCCAGTGAGGCAAAATACGAGAAGAGATATCGCCATAACTGCTATGGACGAAAGCAATGTTATGATCCAAAATCTCCTTCTACGCTTACACCAATCCATTTTCGTCATCACCACTCCACCGGCCTCCTTTGTTCCCAATGCATCATTTGTCATCTTTTCTTTCACTTTTTCACTAGCAAGACTTTGTATCCTCTCTGATTAGTATTTTTTTTTTTTTTGGTAAAATCCTCTCTGATTAGTTGATAAACATCAAATAGTAAATATTCATAATCGTTTAATCTTTATCATAATAAAATCTGTGGAATATTCTTCTACACGATGTTACTTTAGATGACGATCCATAGTAGTTGCTCGAGATATATATACATCTCCGATACGAATAAATGAAAAGTTTTTTTTTGGTTAGGAAAATGAAAAAAAAAATATAGATATTGTATGTTTGTATACTGTTAGCAACACTAATCATAATTGAATCAAACTAAAATCTTCTACGTTCAAAATAGCCCATATAATTATTGGGTCTTAAAAAAAGCCTTTCAATGGAAACGCTAACTCTCACACGGCTTTTATGCCGCCTCGCAGGTCGCAATCAAGTGAGCGATTTTTTAATTCTCTTATGCTCCTATTCCAAAAATTCTTTTCTACACATCCACTTTAATTTTACGTATCAAATTTTTTTAATAAAATGATGAAACTATCCTTCTAACAATTTTTAAATAAAAATCAAATATCCTAGTTGTATTCGTTGCACCTTAGTTGTACCTAATTGTACCTAGTTGTATCCATATAGTAGGATTCGAACCCTGGACGCGCGCACATACGCATGGAGCTCACAACCACTGAGCTACTGTGTTTTTCGTTGAACACTTACTGGTTTAATTATATTTAATTTTTAACAACCTTCATTAAGGGTAATATTGTCTTTTTACCATTGAGAGGTTTTTGAAAAATTGTTTTGATGAAAAGGGGTATGAGATTGTAATCCGATTTGTGATTGGTACCACTCTTTCAAGTGGTTAAAGAAACTTTTGAATTGTTTTGTTGGTGTGACCAATAATAATAACAAAGAAACGAATCGGGTTGAAAGTTGAAACAAACAAATTTAAATAGATAGTTGAAATATTCGTTTACAACTTGTTTGAAAAAATAGTTTATCATCGTCTTTCATTTATCATGCATATGAATATTTTATAGGAAAATATCTTTCTTTTGGAGTCTTCTTACCAAAACTCAAAAAAAACTTTTGAGTGTCTAGCTTAAAAATAAATCAACAGTCATACGCCTTTGCTTTATAATTTTGTTTTTTTCCAACTTTTTGTCAACATATAAGCAGCACAACAACGACATATTAAAGTATTTTGGTCATAAAGATTTTCTAAAATATAATATATAACAATTGAATATAGTTAATATGTGTGTGTGCCCCCATATGTTGCGCCGTTGTGACGTAACAAAAAGGGATGTTAGGATTCGCATGAATTCTTTATATAAGGAAGCTTCACTCAAAGCCTTATTGAGAAGGGCGAAAGAGGTCAACGTTGGTTTTAGATGAAACGGGGATCTAAGGCGACAACTCAGAGTCAGAAAACAATCCGTTCGAAAGAGTCGACACTAGTATATCGTGATCCGCTTTGCGGACACTGGTGACAGTGTGTAAGCAATTTAAATTCCTTTCGCTACCGAATATCCAGGTTTATTCAAATTTTATTTACTTCCATATTACTATTTCGTATTTTGTATGAAGTTTAAGGAATTATTACTTAAAGGTAGTTATAAATCAGTTAATAGAAATTATTATTCTAGCAATTATAAGAAAATAATACTAATAATATAACAGAAAGTATGAAAATCAATATATTGGATGTCAAAATCTTCTTTCCTTGCTTTTTTTTGCTGCCACACTTTCTTTAATTTGCTTTACAAAAATAATCAGTTGAAATTGTTTATGTTTTATGCGCATGAAGCTTAAACATGTTGCTTCATAAAAAAAAGTGTGATGAAAAAAAATTGAAAAACTAAACAAAAAATGTTTATATGTAATGTACTGCACAAGTTGTTGAACTTACCAAAACTATCCTTGTGAGAGTTCGCTACAAGTATCTTTGATTTCTCTGCCTAATAAACTCTTTCTTTAGGTTAGGACAACGAAGAGCAAAATAAGCTCTGATTCATCATATGCCAAGATGGAAATTCCTAGCCAAGAAATACATATCAAGATTGATAACCCAAGATCAAGCAGCAACAAGAGAAAGAAGACTAATCTGGCTGATGCTGAACCCATTGTCTTGATGTCTGTTTTGAGTAGTCTCCATGCAGGCTATTTCAGGATAAGCCTTTCTCTATGTAGCCAAGCATTGTTGTGGAAGATAATGGTCCATTCGCATACCGAACTCCCGTCTATGGTGTACTATCTCCTGTGGTACCTAGCTCTTACAACACAAGTATCACTCTGTTTTTTGTATGCCTTCAAGTGTGTTTTCTTATTTGACTTGGTGAAGGAGGAGTTCGTGCACTACATTGGAGTGAACTATCTTTATGCTCCGTCCATATCATTCTTTCTATTGCTCCAATCAGCTCCTATGATAGACCCACACAACGTTTTGTATCAGACACTATTCTGGATCTTTGCTGTTCCAGTCTTGACCCTAGACACAAAGCTTTATGGCCAATGGTTCACAACAGAGAAAAGGTTTTTGTCGATAATGGCAAACCCGGCAAGCCAAGTATCAGTTATCGCAAACCTAGTGGCTGCGCGAGGAGCAGCAGAGATGGGTTGGAAAGAGTGTGCTCTATGCTTGTTCTCACTTGGGATGGTTCACTATTTGGTTATCTTTGTTACACTTTATCAACGCTTACCAGGTGGAAACAATTTCCCAACCACGTTGAGGCCAGTTTTCTTCTTGTTTTTCGCTGCACCAGCCACTGCTAGTCTAGCGTGGAACACTATTTGTGGAACCTTTGACACTATAGCGAAGATGTTGTTCTTTCTTTCTCTCTTCATCTTCGTATCCTTGGTAAGTTTATAGAATACACCAAGAATCAGAAAAACACTATGACAATACATTTTACACCTTTTTTGTTAACATTTTTCAGGTTTGTAGGCCAAATCTTTTAAAGAAGTCGATAAAAAGATTCAATGTCGCGTGGTGGGCTTACTCGTTCCCTCTCACCTTTCTCGCTTTAGACTCGGTTCAGTACGCACAAGAGGTGAACGACCATGTAGCTTCGATCTTGATGTTTATAATTTCATCCATCTCAGTTTTGATCTTCCTCGGTGTGATGTTATTGACAGCAGCAAACAGCAAAAGATTACTCAGACGTGACCCTGTTCTCTGGTCTGCTACTGGTCCAAAAGACAAATAAAAATCGTATGCTAAAATAATGTAACATTTTCATATATGGGATAGAAATAAAAAAACTTGCAACCACAGTTTGTGTCGAACCCGGTTCAATTACTATGTTAACCGGGAATGTCTTAATTGAACCAAATTATTTCCGGTTCAAACATGGTAAGCCCGAAGAATTTGCCCGGTTCAAGTTTAGACCTTTCCCCAATTTCAAAGGCAGAGTTTTTTCTTTACTTTTAAAGTCTTTCGATCGTTGCAATTCGCCGGCGACAAGACGACGATGATCCGATCACGAAGTGCATTGTTGATATTGAGGAAGGTGTATCGACCATCATGTGATAAATGTTTATGTGCAAACTCATTCTCCTCTACTTCAGCTTCGTCAAGCATGGGTTTTCGAGCGACGAACAAGGAGTTAAACCAGATGATAAGATCGGGTTACATCGCCGAAGCTAGAGAGATTTTCGAGAAATTGAAGGCGAGGAACACGGTGACATGGAACACGATGATAAGCGGGTATGTGAAAAGGCGGGAAATGAATAAAGCACGGAAACTGTTCGACGAAATGCCTGTGAGAGATGTTGTTTCTTGGAACGCGATGATTTCGGGTTACGTTTCATGTGGTGGGGTTAGGTTTCTTGAAGAAGCAAGGAAGCTGTTCGATGAAATGCCTTCAAGGGATTCTTTTTCTTGGAACACTATGATTAGTGGTTATGCGAAGAATAGGAAGGTAAGTGAAGCTTTCTTGTTATTTGAGAAAATGCCTGAGAGAAATGGTGTGTCGTGGAGTGCTATGATCACTGGGTTTTGTCACAACGGTGAAGTGAATCGCGCGGTTGAGTTGTTTCGGAGAATGCCTGAGAAGGATTCGTCTTCTTTATGTGCACTTGTGGCTGGTCTTATTAAAAACGAGAGACTTGAAGAAGCTGCTTGTGTTTTGAGTCAATATGGTAGTATAGATTCAGGGAAGGAAGATTTGGTTTATGCTTATAATACTTTGATTGTTGGATATGGGCAGAGAGGACAAGTAGAAGCAGCTCGACGTCTGTTTGATCAGATTCCTGATGATCATCATCATCATCATCATGGAGGTGAGTTTAGAGACAGATTCCATAGAAATGTTGTATCTTGGAACTCCATGATCAAATCTTACTTGAAAGTAGGTGATGTGGTGTCTGCTCGGTTGTTATTTGATCAGATGAAAGACCGTGATACGATTTCTTGGAACACTATGATTGATGGATACGTACATGTGTCTAGGATGGAAGAGGCTTTTGATCTGTTTACGGAAATGTCAAACCCTGATACACACTCGTGGAACATGATGGTCTCGGGTTATGCTAGTGTTGGCAACGTAGAGCTCGCTCGTCATTACTTTGAAAAAACGCCGGAGAAAACTACAGTATCGTGGAACACTATTATAGCAGCTTACGAGAAAAACAAGGACTACAAAGAAGCTGTTGATGTGTTTATCCGGATGAACATTGAAGGAGAGAAGCCTGACCCACATACTCTAACTTCTCTTCTCAGTGTATCAACCGGGCTTGTGAATCTACGCTTGGGGATGCAGATGCACCAAATCGTTTTGAAGACTGTGATCCCTGACGTGCCTGTCCACAATGCGCTTATCACTATGTATTCGAGATGCGGCGAGTTAATGGAGTCGAGGAGAATCTTTGATGACATGAAACTCAAAAGAGAAGTAAT
>NC_025691.1:32260003-32261033 GCF_000633955.1 Camelina sativa | reverse complement strand
AGAAGCTGTTGATGTGTTTATCCGGATGAACATTGAAGGAGAGAAGCCTGACCCACATACTCTAACTTCTCTTCTCAGTGTATCAACCGGGCTTGTGAATCTACGCTTGGGGATGCAGATGCACCAAATCGTTTTGAAGACTGTGATCCCTGACGTGCCTGTCCACAATGCGCTTATCACTATGTATTCGAGATGCGGCGAGTTAATGGAGTCGAGGAGAATCTTTGATGACATGAAACTCAAAAGAGAAGTAATTACATGGAATGCAATGATAGGAGGGTATGCTTTCCATGGTAATGCCTTAGAGGCCTTGAATCTGTTCTGGTTGATGAAATGCAACAGGATACATCCTTCTCACATAACATTCGTCTCGGTTCTGAATGCTTGTGCTCACGCGGGACTTGTTGATGAGGCTAAAGCACAGTTTGTGTCTATGATGAGTGAGTACAGTATCAAGCCGCAGATGGAACATTACTCTTCCCTGGTCAATGTAATCAGTGGACAAGGGCAGTTTGTAGAGGCTATGGATGTGATAAAGAGTATGCCTTTTGAGCCAGACAAGACGGTATGGGGTGGATTATTAGATGCTTGTAGGATTTATAACAATGTAGCACTCGCACATGTTGCAGCTGAAGCAATGTCGAGACTCGAACCAGAGAGCTCAACACCTTATGTACTGTTGTACAACATGTATGCGGACATGGGACTGTGGGACAAAGCTTCTGAAGTGAGAATGAAGATGGAGAGTAAAAGAATCAAAAAGGAAAGAGGATCAAGTTGGGTTTGACTCCTCCACATAAAAAAAAAAAAATGCTTCCTTTTATGTTCGCAACAACATAAAAATGATAGGGATTCAGAATTGAGATAGAAACTGATAAGGTACTCTTGATGGTTCTCTATTTTCTCATTACTTTTTCATCAAATTGCTCTAATTAAATAGTGTATTAAATTGATTACAATGTCAATTTCGTGAAAGATAATGTTCATTTAAATTTGGCATTTAGTTTTTTTTTTTTTTTTTTTTTTTTTT
>NC_025691.1:32255207-32259514 GCF_000633955.1 Camelina sativa | reverse complement strand
TTTTTTTTTTTTTTTTTGATGTTTTTCAGCCATTCAAATTATTTGTGGCTTCAAATTCAACTGCACACGTGTATCTATATAGCTGCTGCTTATCTGAGTCTTCACCGGCGTTTAAAACCCCAAATTTCTCATATCTGAATCTGGGTTTCTCAAAAGGGTAAGTTTTTTTCAGTTCAAATCTCACCTTTTAACCTTAGATGAGTTTATATGATCGTAATTATGTAGTGAGATCCTGCTAATGATTAGGAGATTCTTGGGACTTTTTGCAAGATTGGAGCTTCTGACCTCTTAAAGTGTCTTGAGATGGGATTAGGGTTTGAATCTGAATTTGTTACTGGAGCTATCTTATACATCATTCCTTGAAGCTTCTGTCTTTAGCTTTAATGGAGATTTTGCTTTTCTCTGTTTTTGTTTTTATGGGGCAGATAAGGGCATTTTCTTCATTGATATGGTTAAGAAATGTTAGCTGCGTATCCTTCGGGAACTATCAACAAATCCCATATTCCTTTTTGCGATTTCAAAACTACGATTTTTGGTCCTTTGATTAGCTCTTCTGTCTCTCCAAAATCAAGAGTTCCTTGGAGCAATGTAGAGTGTCATCATCATTCATCTTTCTCACCAAAAGGCCAAATTCATCATCCAAGGAAATGGATGGTTAGTGATTTTGAATGTTTCTGTCTCTTGATTACAATTCTTACATCCATATATATTATAGAGATTCTAAGCTTTTTTTTGTTTTTCTGATTTCCATCTAGTTATGTCGCTCCCGCAACAACTCGTATGATGAGTACCGTTCATCACGCAACATAGCTATAAGTATTTTAAGACGTTACAGGACCGTGATTGAACGCGGTGAAGGAGAAACCTTAAAAGTAACTTCTCTCTTTTTTTCTTGCTCAGTCTTGCATTATTCTCCATCATCATCATTCATTTTTTATTTTATGTATCTTAAGGAATTCATTTCGGCTGGTGTGAATGCATACGCGCTCGGCTGCACAGATGAAGATTTGAGAAAAGAACTAATTGCTATGAAAGAATCAGGCTTAGTGATTGGACGACTGGAGAGTTACCATGGAAGCACACAGACTAAATCCAAAATTTCGCTGTCCGAGGTTAGTTAGTTAGTTACTACTAACTTGTGATATCATCAGTTAATAATATGAGCCAAGTTGTATTGGTTTTAGCTCTGCCTTATCAGTTAATAACGGTTTTAATTTCACAGATAGATGAATGCATACTGTGGCTTAGCATTGTATTCATCACGATCTTGTGTACGCCACAACCAACGGTCGTGAGATGGTCATCGACTCCTTCGGTTTCCAATGAAATTCTAACCAAATGGAGAGGATTTTGCGCAGTTATAGCCAATGCATACTATATTAGAGGAATGGCATGGTAAGATCAATATATTCATTTTGCTTTGTTTCAGTTCTGTTTTTTTATTTTATCCACTCTACAAAATGTAATGTTTGTAAAGATTGTAAAATTTATGTGTATTTATGTAATTGCCATCATCGAACCATCGGGTGAGTGTAGGCTGCCAGTGAAGACTCTTCAGTTAGAGCAGATGGCGGTTACGGGACAAACAGAGGAGCCGTCGGTTGTGGTCAGCCGAATGCGGCTGGTCTTTAGCACCCTCGAGGTTAGTCTCATTGTTTTCTTTCTTAGAATTGTTAAATTTAATTCGCCATCAAGCAAGACTCACAACATCCTCGGACTTCTTTTGAAATCGATTCTTTGTTCATCGTATATATGTAGGTCGTGAGTCCTCAATGGCCACAGGTTTAAATATGGTGTTCTGCATATTGCAATGGGGGGTGATAACTTATAAGGTATCTTTATCTTGTTCTTTGAATCTTCGTTTCGCTAAAATTGTTAATTCGTGATATTGTAAATTGTTGTAAGATGTATATACTTCATATAGTTAAACCTCAGATTTACGATATTATAATTTTTCTCTATCCCTCTCTAAACATGATGTTCTACTTCACTTGGAAAAAAACTATTTCAATTTTGTTAGATCTGAATTCAGAAATACCCTTGTGTCTAGACTCTAGAGAGAAAAAACATTTGTAAATTGCCCAAGCAAGCTTTGCGATTTGACAAGGAAAAAAAAAACACAACGGTTAAACAGTATACTATTTTTTTCTTCTGCATATTTTAACGTTTTAAAAATGCAATGCCGCAACTTTTCGGCATCCAGAAATTTATTTATTTCTTTCTTTTGCATTTTTATATATTTCAAAAGTTATTTAACTATGCCAGAATATAACTGTAAAAACGAAACATTACACAACACGAGCATGATCACCCAATGATAAGAATGTTATAAATAGAAGCTGACGTTAAGGACACGCACACACATAAGACTAGATACCATTTAAACGTTAAGAATGGACAGTGCCGCTTCCGCTTCCGCTACCGCTGCCACTACCGCTGCCGCTTCCGCTAGCACCAATACCGCCACCGCCTCCACCTCCTCCACCTCCACCACCGCCACCGCCGCCTCCACCACTTACACTTATGTACACACCAGGGCCCATAGCGGTTCCGCTTCCGCTGCCACTACCACTTCCGCTTCCGCTGCTGCTACCACTACTACCATCACCGCCACCACCACCGCCACTACCTTCACCACCGCCGCCACCACCTCCGCTTGCCGAATACTCGCCAGTGCTACTGACACTACCATTACCGCTACCATAACCCATACCGCTACCACTTCCGTTAAAATAACTACCAGTACTACCGCCAGAACCGCCACCGGCTCCACCTCCGCCTCCACCACCACCGCCACCTCCAACTTCTACGCCTCCGAGACAGTCGGCACGTCCATTCCCATTCCCGTTTCCATTCGCATCTCCGTTGCCGTTCGCTCTATCGTTGGTTCCGTTGTCCGTACCACCTTCAACGGTAGCTCCTCCGCCACCACCTCCACCCCCACCAGCGGCACAATTAGGCTCAACTTCTAATAAATGTTTGTCCATGAATTTGGTATATTCAGGGAGATGCCTTGCGGCATTGGCACACACAACTCCTACGAAAACCACCACAAGCAACTTAGTGATTTCCATCTTTCTTGTTTCTTTATATAATTGGGATTCTGAAATGTATTTTTTTTTCTTTTTCTTTTTATTCTTGTGAGTTCTTTTACAGCATCATTGGCTATATATACCCGTCACACACATACATACATTCACATGTATACTATATATACGTGTTTGTGTTTGTCACTTACTCACTTGTTACAAAGAAATGAATAAACGCGAAAGAGATTTGAAGTTAATTGGTTTGCTGAATTACTTGAATACATTTAACCTTGACATAATCGACAATTTCAATATCTTATGGTGATAAATGATGACTGCAGTAGTATTCATGTTTTTTACGTAATGTTCTCAAATAAGATATTTTAGTAAACGGTAAACCATATGATATCGATCGTAATTATATTTGGAAAATAGTATACATGTCGACATTTATGTTAATCAGCAATCTGAGCTTTAGGTCCGCACAATTTTCTGAGCTAGGATTAGACTTTTCTCATATGTAGAACTTGGATATATTTATTGATTCTGATCATCCTAAAATGTATAGTTATACTTATATACATGATCAATGGATTCAAACGTCCATATATAATAGCCACGCTCGAGGGCCATCAATCGTAATATTGGATGTTGTAAACAAATATTTTTAATTAATTTAGATAAATCATGTCTCTAAAATTTTTATACATGCATGTTTCTAGATACATATTTCAACATTTGTAAATATTCTTCAAAGGAAAATGGTAGAACTGGATATAAAATAATATACAATTAACCAAACGCAAGTCACCGTGGCATATTTATAACATAAATAAATAAAAAATATATATATTTATAACATAAACAATATCATTAAGATATACAAATCATTTGAAAAATTTGCAAAGATAATTGTTAAGTGAAATTAATTTATGGTACTTATGAAAAGTAAGAAAAAAATGTATATTTTAAGATCGCAATGTTTTACATCGTAGTACATACATACAGTATGGAGATAGTCCAAAAAGATATGTATCTTTTCAAATATCAATTCATAAGAGTTAATGCAATCCATTGTTGTTTGTAAAATTAATCTACAATTAAGTCTCTACAATACATATATATCTACTACAATTTCACGACACCGGTTTACTCTTACGTCAGACAAATAACTAATTAAATATCTGATAGTCACATAATTAAATCACAAGAAAAATTATTAAAAATACTTTCCAAAATGTAAACCTGTTTACTTTGACATATAGGTAAGACTATTAG
>NC_025691.1:32239774-32254624 GCF_000633955.1 Camelina sativa | reverse complement strand
GAATTAAACATCTCTATTCCCAATACTGGCACTACCAACGGCGTTGGAGCTGAGCTTACTGTTATTGTTTACAGCAGCGCTACCGGTTATGGCAATGGCAACGCTGATGCTAATAAGGATCCCAAAGGTCCCAGAGGCAGTGGAAATGGAACTGGCATCGGCACTACTAGTGGATATGTCATCGCGGAGGGTCCCAACGCAAAAGCTTATTCTAGGAGTACTGCTTACGGCCGAGGCCGTGGTCGTGCTGCAGCAACTCCTAATGGCGCAACCAGCAGTGGAGACGGTTCCGGAGGTGGCACCACAGTTGCTTATGGCAGTACCGGGCCTCCACCGTGAGGTGATCATGATCGTAGCTTCGCAAATTTATATTAATACTCTACAAACCCAACAATCTCTTTTGTATTCATAAATAAAACTAGAGATTGTCGACACCTATATTAATTATAGATGCTAAAAAAAAATTATAAATGCTACTCTTTGTGTGTGATGTTGATGACTATTTTTAAATAAACAAATACGATAATTACGACTTTCATAATCTTCCTAAATGTTCTTAGAAAATAGTAATAATTTATCAAATTGAAGATGCATGGTAAGGCTAATCGATCCTTGTTAATTCAGCTTTAACAAGGGAGGCTCTTGCTTTGTGTTCAACTCTCTCCTTATCCAAGAACATGGGTTTGCAACACTTACAGGTGTCTACGTTGACTCACACTTCCTCATTGCTATCCTCAGCTGTTTCTGGAGAGAATCACGATGGCTTAGTCGATCTGCACCATGACATACGACCTCTATTCTTCGATTTCCTTTAAACGGCTTATTCCGCTGACTCATTGACGAAAACTACTCTGTTGTCGCTTGAAACTTTCTCCAATTTTTGGAGCGGAACCTCTAATTTAATATAAAATCGTTGAGACCAAAGAGAAGTCTAACAGAATTTTTTTTGAATAAAAGTATTTACATGCTTGATACTTCGATTACAAAAGGATAAAGTTTTAAATATAACGAGTTTGAAAAATAATAAAACAACTGTTTTGAGCAATATAAACATTTTATGGCATATCCGACGACGACCTATCATTTTAACTTTTAAGGGTGCCTCAGCCTCAAAATAAGAGTTTGAAGGTGTATTGATGCAATGGTACATCCTCATATAAAATAAATTACACACACAATAAATCATAAAATTACATATAAAATATTTAATTATTCACTAACAGTATTTACATTTATAATAT
The DNA here is from genome assembly GCF_000633955.1 of Camelina sativa. Classification (NCBI taxonomy): domain Eukaryota; kingdom Viridiplantae; phylum Streptophyta; class Magnoliopsida; order Brassicales; family Brassicaceae; genus Camelina; species Camelina sativa. Next base: position 32,253,383 of record NC_025691.1, on the reverse strand, counting down.
CAAAGTACTTACATATATACATAATATATGAATACGTTTGATTTTAATTTTCATGTTTTATTGGATCTTATATGTGATAGTTAAATATATATATATATATATATATAATATTAAAGTGAAATATTTACAACATGGTACAAGATTGGCTTAAAAAACCAATACGAAGGAACATTGTTTACATAAGTAACTAAGTGTGGAACTGTTATTTTATTTTTATTTTTTTGTTTTTTGATATTTTGATTTGAGGTATCACTAATCAAAACATCAAAATTTGAGGTTTTAAAGATTTGTTGGAGTTCAAAAACTTTCAACATTTAACGTTTTGAGAACTTGTTGGATATGCCTTTAGAAAGAATAATGCATAACAATGATCAAAATGAAACAATGGGGCCAATATCTCCAATCTTAGGAACTACACTAATTAAATCACAAGTTTTTTTATGGGTGGCCCATGCCCTACTTCTGTTAAGTTACTTAACTTAAGTACGTAGTAGAATCGCACTACATATAGACTATTCTAAACTATTTCTTTTTCGATATTTACAAAAAGTATTACTCTGTAGATAAGAAACTAATTAATAGTATGATACTATCAATTTAGATCTCAACCAGTTAATAAAATTGCAATTAATCTTCAGAAGAAGTGTTAATATAGTATCATGTTGACTGTTGGTTTGTAAATTGTAACTTGACTGACGCATTGAAGTATGTATATTTCTTGTAAGAAATGCTCAGTTATCCTAATAAACGAATGCGTAAAGAGTGTGTGTGTATATTTAGAGGCTATGATTTGGGAAGAAGAACACAACACAACTCACCACAAACACACAATTTAATCCAAAATATATACATATAAACCAAAGATGAATGCCACAAAGTTTGCTGTGCTTCTCGTGATTGGTGTTTTGTGTGCCAATGTTAGCGCAAGTATGGTCGTAGATGAGTCTAAAGAGACCAAACTAGGCACCTCTACTCCAAAAACTGCTACCAAAGGCATTGAAGCTGAGCTTTCTGTAATAGCCGGAACTGACAGCTTTTCTTCGGGCAATGGCTTTGCCAGTGCTACTAGGAGTCGCAGAAGTCCCAGCGCCTTTGCATACGGAAGTGGCAACACAGGTACCAGTGGAGTTGTCTCTGCTCAGGGTCGCAACGCAGACGCTGCTTCTACCAGTGGTTCTGGCGCTCAAGGCGGCGCTGCAGCTGCAGCGGATCGCAAAGGTGCTGCTGCACGTGGAGAAGGTTCTGCAAACTCCGGTTCGATTGTGAGTGGCCGCACCACTGACAAGAAGAAGAAGAAGAAGAAGAAGAAGGACGGCAAAAGATAAAAAGGACTGAGCGTGAGGTGATCTCATCAAGCTTATTGCTCAAACCTATCTTTATATATATTCTACAAACTCACAATCTCTTTTGTATTCATAAATAAAACCAGAGATTGTCACCTTTAATTTTCATGAGACAGTACTACTCTTTCTGTGTAAGGCCTATTTTATAAATAAAAATAAATGCAATAATTACGACCTAACTTATAATCATTTAGGTAGTTTAGGTGGGATATTTTGTAAATTCTCAAATCATATAGTGGATTAGTAGATACAAGAACACGAATAAATACAAGAAATGATTCACTCTATAAATTGGTAGAAAAGAATCATACTAGATATTGGGTGCTTAGTTAGCTGAGATTACTATTCAATTTTCATTATGCAATTTTAGTTTTATGTTTCTTTACATTTTGGTTTGACTATATTAGGATCTCAAAGCGTATCAACAACACATAATTATTAACTGATGGTGATCAGTGGATCTCAAAACGTATCAACAACTCCAAGTCTCCAATAGTGAAAGCCTTCGACGAATCGTGTGGTGGTTTAACTCGCATTAACCATTCCAATAACTATATCGCAATCATTATCAAAATCTACATTTCATATTTGATTTGAATGGTTTTTTTTCTTTTTCATCCGAAGTTTTATTTTAACTTGGTTTCACACCAAGAAAGAATACAACATAGCCTAAAAAATGGAAGCTAAAGCCGACGGACGAGATAATATTCTCGGAGTCAAAGTCGACGGACGAAGTAATATTCTTGGAGTCAAAGTGGACGGACGAAGTAATATCCTTGGAGTCAAAGCCGACGGACGAAGTGATGTCCTCGGAAGCAAAGCCCTATAAAAAGAAAACTAAAAACAAGCAAACAAAGATTTTCAAATCATACAAAAAATGGTTTAAATTTTTTTTTTTGTCTACTAAAATCTGTTAAATCATCTGCGCAAATCTGCCAAGTATCATATAAACGATTTAAGATACTTTGTCATATTTAAATTTATATATGTAAATGATATTTTATTCATAATATATAATCATTTCAATTATTTCACTTGAAGTTAATATAATATTCTCTTCTAAGTATCATGTACTATAAACATCATATCCAATCATTTAACCAATATAAATTCTATTTCGAAAAAAACAAAATAAAGAATAACATAAGTATATATATAAATTTTGGTAAATTTTTATATATTTCTGTATTCAAATATTTATATCTACTATTTATTTATGTATATTTACATACATATATATATGTATGTAAAATTTATATAAAGGTATGTTTATGAACAAATATGTTTAAGGGCATTTCTAACAAATTCTATATTTAATTTATATATGTGCGTATGTGTATGTATGTGTATATATATATTTATTCATTACAAAGTTATTAAACCATAGATCTTTTATGGCACTAATTCAACCCCAAGATCCACTGATCTGGAAAAAGTTTTGTTTTGAATTTCGAATTATGTTTAAAAACATATGATAAAAACAAACAAAAAGGCTACAAATTTTAAAATATAGTGACATTTCTAATAAACTAATAAAATACTTTATTATATAATAAGACAAAAAAAATTATTCAACATAAGATTCGTCCGTGCATAGCACGTGTTTATATGTTTTCTTCGTTTTGGTTATACCATATAGCTAACATTGGTAAACCTTCCCAAAGTTCAATTTTACTATTCCATTTATTCATTTAGTTCATAAGAAAATTTTCATTAGGGTGACAAGATCATGTATGTATCGTAATGGATTGTATCCATCACCCAAATTCAAACTCGGTAGAGTAAATGCTGTGAACAAAGAAGAAATTATACGAGAGTATAATGTATATTCTCTTGAATCTATTGTAATGTATTATTGAGAATATTGAAAGAAAAAGAAAAAAACTATTTTAATTTTAATTTTATATGTTTTAAATTTGAATTTTATATGTAATGTATGTTTATTTTATGTTTTACTTTTTCAGATATATTCTCTTTTCATATATATATATGTGTATATATATATATATACTGTATTTTACTTACGAAAAGTATGACTCCGAAGATTATAGCAAAAAAAAAAAAAATGTATTGGATATCGCGATCTATCCATAATACTTGGTTAGAAAAAAGTGCGATTGATTTTGGCAAGAGGTGTTGAGATATTGTAGTATCATGCTGACATCTTGTTATGACCGGTAGTTGTAATTTGACTATATGCATTTAAGCATGTATATATTTCTTGTAAGAAATGTTCACGTATCCTAATAAATGCATGCGTATCGAGTGTGTGTATATATAGAGGGTATGATTTGGTTAGAAGAACACAACACACAATTTCATCAAACAAAAATACATAAAATGAATGCCACAAAGTTTTCTGTGCTTCTCGTGATTGGCATTTTGTTTGCCATTGTCAGCGCAAGGCAGGTTGAAGAAGTCTCCAAAGAGAACAAATTAGGCACTTCATCTCCGAAAACTGCTACCAAAGGTATTGGAGCTGAGCTTTCTGTTGATGCCCGAACTGCTAGCACCTCTTCGGGAACAGGCTTTGCCAGTGTTTCTAAGAGTCCCAAAGGTCCAAACGCCTTTTCGAGCGGAAGTGGGTTCACAAATACCAACGGAGCTGTCTCTGCTCAGGGTCGCAACGCAAACGCTGCTTCTTCCAGTGGTTCTAGCGCTCAAGGCAATGCTGCAGCTGTAGCAAATCGCAATGGTGCTGCTGCCCGTGGAGACGGTTCCGCAAGTTCCGCTTCCACTGCGAGTGGACGCACCAATGACAAGAAGAAGAAGAAGAAGTGCCCCAAAGGAAAAAAACGATGTTGATCGTGAGGTGATCTCATCATGCTTATTGCTCAAACCTAGGGCTGGGCAAAATAACCGATAACCAAATAACCGACCAAAAACCGAACCGAAAAAAACTAAACCGAACCGAACCGAAATTCTTCAAATACCCGAATGGTTAGTAAAAATCTATATCCAAACTAACCGAAACCGAACCGAACCGAACCGACAATTAAATGGTTAACCGAAATATCCGAAAACCTAGAAGATATCAAATATTATATACTTAATATTATGCAAAACTATAAAATAAACTTAAAATATAAATTATTTCTAGATTCAAAACAATTAAATATTTTAAATAATCAATATATGTAAATGTTATTATTTTGAATTTACAAAGTTAAATACTATTTTGTAAAATTGAATCAATATTTTTCCCTTTTTTGTATTTTTGTTATTGTATATTTGGTTAATTTTGGTTATATTCGGTTAGTTTTGGTTATATTTGGTTTATTTGGTTAATGTTAATATAATTTATGTTAGTTATGGTTATTTATTTAAATAACCGAACCGAAAGAAACCGAACCGAACTAAACCGAAATTTCATAAATATCCAAATGGTTACTATATTACTATATCCAAAATAACCGAAACCGAATACAACCGAACCGAAACCGAATGGTTAACCGAATGCCCAGGCCTACTCAAACCTATCTTATATATATATACTAAAAACTCACAATCTCTTTTGTATTCATAAATAAAACCAGAGATTGTCACCTTTAATTATTATCGAATGCCATCTCTTTCTGTGTAATGTCTATCTTATAAAAAAAACAGATGCAATAATTATTATCAATCTTCTTTAACAATTTTTATATACACATGCATAGTGCCATGCATGCCAACACACTAAGAGGCGCAAGATTTTTTCAGTACTGATCTAGAATGAATATCAAGAGATAAATTAGTTACTGATCATTAATTTAAGTAATTCTACGACTGAGCTTACTTCCATCCAAATTTGATCAATAAATAAGTTTAGCTAGCACGGTAGTGATTCATTGAGCATGAAAGATTTGACTGGAGAAGTAAGTTAAATTGAAATGGATCTTTCATAAGGATCTCTGACGAGGCAAGTATTTGATTCATGAAAAAAAAAATGAGATCAGTGAAACAGGAGATTAATTAAAATGATCGATATACGCGACTAGAACCAAAGGAACTTGGTGGTTCTGCAAAATTGAAGTGCTAGGTAAGGTGAAGCAGATGTTGTCACAAAGCTAGAGACTTGAGAAATATGATGTTCTTAACATGTCAGATGGAACACATAAATGATTTTGAGGCATTTGTTACAGGACGAGCTTATCGTATATATGACGCAAAGACCAAACTAGGAGTTTAAAGACAGTGCTAATTGGCTCAGATCTCGTTTGGAGGTGACTAATAGAATCAAAATAACTTCAAACCATACTCATGGTGGACAAGATTTTGAATAACGTCTGGTATGTGGCTAATTAATCACTTAAGATTGATCTCTACATGTACTCATGGCCCCTGTGCTTTATGTCATAGACGTGAGAATTAATGGTAGTGGTACGTTCAATTAACACTAAGTGGAACTTGGCTAAGTGGCCTTTCTTTAGGATGATCATTGTCTGAAACAAAAGATGACACAGCATTGTAGCAGAATAATAGGCTATACAAGAAACAAGTGACAAGAAGATAAAACACTTACTGGCAAAGGCCAAAGAGCTAGGCAATGGCCTTATAGGCAACATTTTGGTTGAATTGGTTAAGCGTTTATTGTGGAGAATTCATGTGATGTTGTTACCTTGTGTTCATGGATTTAAAATCTTAAAATATATAGTGTTTTTAAAATGTAGATAATGATTACAATAATCTTTTGAACATTTTTTTTTAAATGAATTCGTAAATAATTTAATTTTTGTACTCTTTCATTAGGAATTTAATAACTTGATTTTGTTTTCAGACAAATTTGTTGTATTCTAAAAATAATATAAATGATGTGTTTGGTATATAAAAAGTTGTTTTCAGCAAAATTAAGTGTTCGATATTTTTATTTTCTACCAAACTAGTATAACTTAGTAATTTAAACCATTTGATTATAAACACATCGTCCTCACATTCAATGGTAAAGATATTAACTGATTCAGATTATCTTAACAATATGGTATGTAAATAAAATTATCCACGCAATTTTTAGAAAATGGTCTTAGGCATCCGAATGTGTTGGCACCGGCACCATGCATATTTATTTATATCTAAGAAAATTAATATATTACTACAAGAAAACATGCATTTTGGGATTACATTTTGTGACTACTTATTCAGTCGTAAAATATAGCGACGCTTTTGAGACTAATTTGCGACGACTCAACGACTACCAAAAAATTGGAGAGAAAAACATTGCTTACTAACGACGAAAAATAAATGTTACAAAATGGTCTTACATAAGCGACTACATAAGGACTAATTTGCGTCGAAAATAAATTTGTCTCATAATGGTCACAATTTTGCGACTACTCTGTGACGAACTATATAATTGGTAAAGAGAGTCGCAAAAACGTCGTATATTGAGGACTTATTTGCGTCCACATTTTATACCTCTATTTAGTAGCAAAGACGTCACAAATTGCAACGATATTGTGACTGATATCTGAATACTTTGTGACTAACACCTGATTAAGCTACACTTTTAAGACTATTTAGCCACTCTCTATATTTTTTATTTTGAAATTTCACATTTGAGATTCATTTACATGTTTAGGCTGAAGTTTATGCTTTGTTTTCCCACATTATCAATAATAACTTTCTCAAAGTATTAAATTTCCATGACTATAAACTAAACATCCATAAGTTCAAAATTTATCTCAAGTGTTACATGTTCTTTTATATGAGAATGTGTTGCAATAAAGAAAAATTCAAAACTAAGTGAAGTAAACATTGTTTTACTAAATTTTACTATTACATGTACTTTATACTACTAATAAAAGTTCTCTTTAGTGATTTATATCAACAGTTTTGTTCATAATGTGTAGAATTCAAGATTTTTAGTTTGTGACATATATATGGAAGTCGTAAATTGGTCATAAATTGCGACTGATTTGCCACTATATTACGACTATTTCTGTTTGTCACTCTTTTGCTACCAATTAGAGACCTGTTTTGCAACGATATTGTGACTGATATCTGAATACTTTGCGACTAACACCTGATTTAGCTACACTTTTAAGACTGTTTAGCCACTCACTATATTTTTTTATTTTGAAATTTCACATTTTAGATTCATTTACATGTTTAGGGTGAAATTTATGCTTTGTTTTGCTCACCTTATCAATAATAACTTTCTCAAAGTATTAAATTTCCATGACTATAAACTAAACATCCATAATTTCAAAATTTATCTCAAGTGTTACATGTTCTTTTAAATGAGAATGTGTTGCAATGAAGAAAAATTCAAAACTAAGTGAAGTAAACATTGTTTTACTAAATCTTACTATTATATGTACTTTATACTACTAATATGAGTTCTCTTTAGTGATTTATATCAACAGTTTTGTTCATAATGTGTAGAATTCAAGATTTTTAGTTTGTGACATATATATGGTAGTCGTAAATTGGTCACAAATTGCGACTGATTTGCCACTATATTACGACTATTTCTGTTTGTCACTCTTTTGCTACCAATTAGAGACTTGTTTCGTTAATAACTAGGTTAATTTACTCTGCAACTCCTTTGCGACTAATGTGCGACTCTTTTCATTAATAACTAGGTAAACCAAAACGACTTCTCTTTGTTTATTACTAGCCACTCTCGATCTAGGGTTAACACTCTATCCTCTCTCAAAGGGCGATTTGCCGCTTTCTCTCTCAAACTTTTCTCTTCTCATTCAACTGATTTCTCTTCTCAGTCAACTGATTTGCCGATCTAATGGTTCCCAGCGGTAGTAGATCTCGAGGTCGTGGAGGCAGGACTGCGTCGGGTGTAAGGACATACAATGGTCAAAACGCCACTAAAGGTGTCAGTGCTCCCGGAACTTCTTCTCACTCGTCCAACCCATCGGCGACACATTTTGGGACCAATTCGCATCAAAGTCGTCCTTCGCAGTTTCCGCCGAGGACACAGTCTGGGAACCATTCCGGGATCCAGTCGCATCAAAGCCCTCGTACGCAGTTTCCGCCGAAGACACAGTCTGGGAACCATTCCGGGACCCATTCGCATCGAAGCCTTCCTTCACAGTCACCGCCGAGGATACAGCCAGTTCCTGCTCTTCCACCACCGGTTCCTGCTCCAGAAGCTGTACCGCCACCAAACCCTAATGAGGAAGATGGCGACGAAGGAGGAATCCCACATCCTAATCCACCTCAACAAAATCATAATCTAAATGTTGACTATAATGATATTTTGGATTGTTTGTTTGCTCTTCCAGGTCGCGAGCATCTACCACTGCTGTCTGAGCAACCTATTCCAGGAATCGAGACTTTATGGTATAAATTCTCTTAGTTATATAAGTTGTGTGATATAAGTTTGATATCGGTTTTAGTTTGATATAGGTTTGATATAAGTTTGTTATAGGTTTTAGTTGTGATATAGGTTTGTTGTGGTGATATAAGTTTGATATAGGTTGTGATATAAGTTTGATATAGGTTGTGGTATAAGTTTGATATAGGTTGTGATATAAGTTTGTTGTTGTGATATAGGTTTGTTGTTGTGATTCTTATTTGATATTGTGATAAGAATCAAATAAGTTTGATACCGGTTTGATATAAACAGCATAAATGATCTTAGTTATATCGGTTTGATATAAGTTGTGTGATATAAGTTTGATATCGGTTTTAGTTTGATATATGTTTGATATAAGTTGTTGTTTTGATATAGGTTTGTTGTGGTGATATAAGTTGTTTGTTGTGATATAATTTTGTTGTTGTGATATAGGTTTGTTGTGATATAGGTTAGTCTTCTGGGACCATTTGGTTTTAGTCTGTGATATAAGTTGTTCTTCTTGTTTTTTATAACAGGTTTAACAGACACAAAGGGAGGTTGTCTCGAGCGATTGCTGGAATCTTTAGGAGGAAGTTTGATGGGCCTTACTATAGTTGGAAGGTGACTCCAATACTCATTCAAGAGAGATACTTCAGGATGTTGAGACCTATGAGAAGACCATAGAAGAGAAATTGTCTGAAATGAATGAGGATGGACTACATACTTCAGATAATTCCTCTAAACATTCAAGTCATCAAACTCTTAGCATTGATTAAAAGAATGAGATCTTTCTTCAGGTAATTTTACTTAATGTTTTTGATTTTCTTTTAATGAGGTTTGAGTATTCTCGCTTAACTGAATGTTTATTGAATGTTATGTTTTGTTTCAGTGTACTCAGACAGATATCTAAGGCAACCCTTTTGGCCTTGGATCTCTTGTCGACACACTTAACAAAAGAAAAAGGAAAGAGAGCTATGCGAGCCCATCAACTGTTCAGGATCTTCAAGATCAACTTCGGCGCAAGATAGCTGAACACGAGGCTGAAAATGCACGCCGTGATGCGGAACATCGACAGTCTCAGGCTAGCTTCCATAAGCTCCTCGCCTTCATGAATGAAAAAAATCCTGAGTTGGTTGAGTTTATGGCTTCTGCTCCTACTGACCATGAACCAGCCACACAAGCCACGAGAGGAGGCACCGCACAAGCCACGGCAGCAGCCAATTCTCCTTTGTCTAACACTTCTTCCACCCAATGAACTTGATTTGTATTTCCTATCATTTAGGATGATCTTTTGTGTTTAAACTCTTTTAGGATGATGTTATGGTATGATTTAGGATGATATTATGGTATGATTAAGATGATGTTATGGTAAGATTAGGATGATATTATGGTATGATAAGGGTATCTGTTGCTATGATTAGTATTTTTAATCATCATTTTCTTTTTAACTAATAGCATTTTAAATTGGAAATTAACAAATATCAAACATGTGACCAGTTTGTGACCAAACCAAATAACAAACATGTGACCAGTTTGTGACCAAACAAAATAACAAACAAAAACTCCAAATTCAGACTCTTGTAATTAGTCCCAAAATCGTCCTGCTATAGGACTCTAAATATGGTCACAAAACAGTCAGTAAGTAAACTTGGTTGCATTTCAGTCGGAAATGTGCAACTCCAGATACAGTCACTTAACAGTCGCTTATATACGACTATATTTTATAGTCGGAAGTCAGTCGCAAATTAGAGACGATGTTGCGACCATTTTATTTTGCGACCGTTTTTTAACGACTCCCAAAAATGGTCGCTAAGAAGTCGCAAAACCCTTATTTGCGACTACTTAGCGACGTTTATAGAAGTCGCAAACGGCGAGTTTTCTTGTAATATATGGTCGTAATTATTGCATTTTCCTTATTTATAAAATAGCCATTACACAGAAGAGTAGCATTAATTTGATAGTAATTAAAGGTGACAATCTCTGGTTTTATTTATGAATACAAAAGAGATTGTGAGTTTGTAGAATATATATAAAGAGAGCTTTGACCAATAAGCATGATGAGATCACCTCACGCTCAGTTCTTTTTACTTTTGCCGTCCTTCTTCTTCTTCTTCTTCTTCTTCTTCTTGTCAGTGGAGCGGCCCCTCGCAGTGGAAGCCGAACTTGTGGAACCGTCTCCACGAGCAGCAGCACCATTGCGATTTGCTGCAGCGGCAGCATTGCCTTGAGCGCTAGAACCACTGGAAGAAGCAGCGTCTGCGTTGCGACCCTGAGCAGAGACAGCTCCGCTGGTACCTGTGTAGCCACTTCCGTATGAATCGGCGCATGGACCTTTGGGACTCCTAGTAGCACTAGCATAGCTAAAGCCACTACTGTCTGCTTCTAGTTCCGGCCACAACAGAAAGCTCAGCTCCAATGCCTTTGCGAGCAGTTTTTGACATAGATGTCCCTAATTTGGTCTCTTTGGAGACTTCTTCGACCGGCCTTGCGGTCACAATGGCAAACAGAACGCCAATCACGAGAAGCACAGAAAACTTTGTGGCATTCATCTTTTAAATTTATTATAGGTTTTGTATTAAACTGTGTGTTTGTGTTCTTCTTCCCAAATCATATATAGCCTCTATATATATATACACACTAGATACATTTGTATTTAATTGGATACGTGAGCATTTCTTACAAGAAATATACATGCTTAAATGGATTAGTAAAATTACAACTAATAGACATACTAAGATCAGGTGTCAACATGATAGTACTATCTTAACACCTCTTGTCAAAATCAATCTCGATTTTATCTACCAGCTTATAAATGCCATATCTCATCAATGCTATAATTTTTTTTTTAGTCTTTTTAAAATTTTTTATTAGTTTCTTATTTATGGAGTAATTAATACTCTTTTGTATAATATTGCAAAAAGAAATACTAGTATGTAAGGGAGATTTACTCAGCTAGTATACATTTTAAGTAATATTACCAGAACAAATAAACTTATTTTTTATTACTAGGATATTTAAGATATTTTTAAAATACCCAACGTGCCCTTGTTTTATGTTACACGAAAAAACGTAATTACAATAATGCTATTGCCACATCATATGCTACGTCAGAAATTGCTGATGTGCATTAAATAACTCAGTCGTATCGCATTACAGAGGTAATGACGGCTGAGTTAAAGTATGTTGCGACTGATTTATGGAAAAAACATTTGAGTTAGAGAGGACGGCTGAGTTAGAGCATAACTCAGCCAAGCGTTACGGCTGACTTAATGAAATCTGGCTGGGTTATAGCATAACTGCTATAACTCAGCCGTACTTACGGCTGAGTTTTCACCCGATGGTTGAGTTGTCAAAATTTTGGCTGAGTTATCACTACGACACGGCTGAATTAACATTTTTCGGCTGGCTGAGTTATGAACAACAGCTGACTTATGAGATGTCGTTACGGCTGAGTTATGGTTAAGCACTATAACTCAGCCGTCATAAGCTGACTTATCGAAAAATTCGGCCATTTTACGGTTGAATTAGTAGCAAAAGATTAATTACTAGAATATCATTCAGTTACGGCTGACTTATTAAATGATACGGCTGAGTTACAAATTTTCAGTTGAGTTATGACATTAAGCGGCTGAATTTGGCATCCATTTTTTTGCTTTTTAATTATTGTAATAGTATTCATGTTGCGGCAGAGTTATAATCTTGTTTGATGGCTGATTTAATTAGGTTGATTTACATGTTCGTTTGGTGGCTGACTTGCCACTTCGGACGCATCATCCATGTCAGCATTCCATGTCATCATCTTCTCTGGAAATACGAAACGTCGTTCCTTCCACTCTTGTTCTTCAACTGGGTAAAAAGTGTTCTTCACCTTGTTCTTCACCTTTTTCTTCCCCCTTTTTTTCTCCTCGTTCTTAACTTCTTAATTACACTCATTCTTATTAATTTCCTCATTCATCTTCATTTTCCAATTATGGTAATTGTTGTTTCCGTTAATTGGGTAAAGAAACACAAATATGTATTTAAGCAACACCCATGTTCGCGATGTAAACAAGTTGGGCACAATATGAAAACTTGTCGGATGTAGTATTGTTGTAATACATTTGTTTTATTTTGTGTAACGAGACCTTTCGTTTTCTGCTTTCAGATTATTTCTTATGATAACTCAACCACAAAGCATTATAACTCAGCCGTCATATGAATCGATGAGATCTTTCGTTTTCCCGTAAATACTATAACTCAGCCGTCAAGTCGTATAAATGAGCCATTTGCTTTCATATTATTTCTTGTGATAACTCAGCCACCAAGCATTATAACTCAGCCGTCATATGATACGACGAGACCTTATGTTTTCCCGTAAATACTATAACTCAGCCGTCACAACTCAGCCGTCACATACCGGAACTCGAAAACGAGGGCGGCTTAGACGGAAACGAACAAGACAACGACGATGAAGAGAGAGAGAGCGAGAGAGGATATCGAGAGAGAGAACGAGAGAGGATATCGAGCGAGGACGGTGAGAGATGACGGTGAGAGAGTAGAGAAAGACAGAGTATCGCCGGCGGAATTAGGGTTAGGCGAAGAGCGAGAGAGAGAGAGTTTTTTTTCTTTTTTCGGGTTGTGAACAGTAAAAACTTTTTAGTTTTCTCTCTTTTGATATAAAGAATAAACTGTCGATTCTGGAAAGAAAAAAAAACAGTCTAGTGACGTGGATTATGGAAGATGATGTCTATTTTAATTTGCTGATGTGTATTTTTTTATTATTTTTCTAATTAAAATCGAAAAAATAAATTCAAAGAGTAAATTGTAATTACACTGAGGGCACTAAATATCTAAATAATTTTTAGAAAATGTATACATATCAGGAATAAACTAACTTTTGGATATCATCTCAATAATTCTTTCTCTAATTTATTATGTTCCTAGCTACGTCATAGACATATCCACAGCTAGCTCGATCCATGACCACTTCCGTATCTTTTTTTTTTTTTTTTTT
>NC_025691.1:32234961-32239355 GCF_000633955.1 Camelina sativa | reverse complement strand
TTTTTTTTTCTGTTAACATTCCTTCGAGTTTGGTTAAGTTAACATTGACACAAACATAAACAAACATATTGTTATAAATAAATGGCTAGATCCGCCATTCTTATCCAAACATCATACACAAAAACATATTGTTATAAAGATTCAAGATAGAAACCTAGTGTCTCGAAATACCATAGGTACGTACGTTTGTATTTGTTAGGGCACGCCGCACGCCTGTATATCTTGCAAGAGAAATACATACTTAAAAGCCCTGTTTTAAAAATCTCCGTCTATCACCGATTATGCCCTACAAAATCGCTAGGCCTACCCTTTTTGCCTCGATTAATGATTAATTTTCTGCCTAGCATCGGTTATCTAAATTTACTTGTCTAATTTGATTATAACCCGTATAATCCGATTACTTTCCGCTTAATTTTGTATATAAAAATTATTTTTAGAGTCAAATATAAATCGAATATGTATTTTTTTGTTATTTAGACATTTAAATTAATAGTTCATGATGTTTTACAATAACAAATGTACAAACTTTTAATGAAAATCATAAATTTTCTTTTAAAATTACGTTTTTATGTGTTTACCTTAGTTTTAAAGACAATATTATAGTTTTATATTTTATTTGATATTTTTATTTTAACATAAACAGAATTATATATATATATATATATATTTAATACTATATATTTTTATTTTATTATTAATTTAATATAACAACCGTAAACTAGTCCTTGATTAATCCCGTTTAATCTCTGATTTTCTCGCTAGGCTCTAGGCATACCCCAACCGCCCGACTAGTGCCTAGCGATTTCTAAAATGGGTCTTAAAAGCATTATAACTTTATAAGTAGTTGAAAAAAAAAAGAGGCCATTAATCAGTTCTTTTACCCATAACTAACTGATACTCTTACCCAGATGTCAACTTATATATATAGAAAAGTACCAATGTAAAACATAAACATGATGGTATATTGTGTGATAATGGGGGTTCACGGTATCTTGTATCAGTCAAATAATGTACGGCCATCGAAAATCAACTACTTTATCGTAGTTGATTGAGCCATCGAAGATCAACTACTAAGGTCTTTTAATTTATGTTATGTTAACATAAAGATTGAGCTTTATCAGGTACACTCATCGACGTACGCTTAATTTCTATCAATGATAAATATTTTCAACAAGATTCCAATATCTAATTTATATTATGATTTGTAAATTAATTTTATCACTTATAATTATAAATTAAAAAGGACGCAATTAAAATATGGTCTTAGGCCTCTAATTAAATGGGCTGGCACGGCACTATATATGTGTATATATAAAATTTCAAAGAAGATTAATATGAGGTCGCTATATATTATTGCATTTGTTTAATTTTTATTTATATAAAGAAAGCCATTACACAGAACGAGTAGCGTATCATAAACTCATAATAATTAAAGGTGACAATCTCTGGTTTTATTTATGAATACAAAAGAGATTGTAAGTTTTTAGTATATATATAAAGTGAGGTTTGAGCAATAAGCATGATGAGATCACCTCACGCTCAATCCTTCTTTTTTCCTTTGGAGCAATAAGCATGATGAGATTAATATGAGGTCGTAATTATTGCATTTGTTTATTTTTTATTTATATAAAGAAAGCCATTACACAGAACGAGTAGCGTATTACAAACTCATAATAATTAAAGGTGACAATCTCTGGTTTTATTTATGAATACAAAAGAGATTGTGAGTTTTTAGTATATATATATAAGATAGGTTTGAGCAATAAGCATGATGAGATCACCTCACGATCAACATCGTTTTTTTCCTTTGGGGCACTTCTTCTTCTTCTTCTTCTTCTTGTCATTGGTGCGTCCACTCGCAGTGGAAGCGGAACCTGCGGAACCGTCTCCACGGGCAGCAGCACCATTTTTATTTGCTGCAGCTGCAGCATTGCCTTGAGCGCTAGAACCACTGGAAGAAGCAGCGTTTGCGTTGCGACCCTGAGCAGAGACAGCTCCGCCGGTACTTGTGAAGCCATTTCCGCTTGAAGCGGCTCTTGGACCTTTGGGACTGTAAGTAGCACTAGAAAAGCCATTTCCCGAAGAGAAGCTATCAGTTCGGACATCAACAGAAAGCTCGGCTCCAATACCTTTGGTAGCAGTTTTTGGAACAGAAGTGCCTAATTTGGTCTCTTTGGAGACTTCTTTAACCTCCCTTGCGGTGACAATGGCAAACAAAACGCCAATCACGAGAAGAACAGAAAACTTTGTGGCATTCATTTTATGTATTTTTTTGTTTGATGAAATTGTGTGTTGTTTGTGGTGCCTGACTTAGTGTTGTGTTCTTCCCAAATCGTAGCTTCTAAATATACACACACTCGATACGCATGCATTTATTAAGAGACGTGAGCATTTCTTAGAAGAGATATGTACATGCTTAAATGCATTAGTCAAATTACAACTAATAGTCATATAACGAGATGTCAACGTGATACTATCTTAGCACCTTTTGCCAAAATCAATCGCACTTTTTTCTAACCAGCTAGTTACTAGTATTATGGATAGATTGTGATATCCGATATTATTTGTTTGTTTGTAAAAATCTGCAGAGTCAATAAATTGTCAATCAGTTTTTGCCACATATATATATATATATATATATATATATATATATATATTTTTTGTTTTCTTAAGGATAGAAGACACCTATGTGTTTCTCCTATTTTTAGCATAAAAAACATAAAAAATTATTTGGATTTGTATGCAGTTTTCCATTTTTTTTGTTTTAAATCTAAAAGAAGAAAGTGTCTTAAATGGTCATAAATAGCTGAAACATACATGCAAATGCAAGATACCTTTTATTTATTTATTTGATGGTGTAAAAATTTTAATCTGAAATTTGGAATCCATTCAGAAAAGAAAGAAGATATTAAGAAAATCTGGATCAAAATATATATCAAGTCCGTTTAAAAAACTAGATTCGAATCCGAATAACATAAAAATCTGGATCGAATTGTGTCTATACCTTTTTCAAATATTTTTCTTTAGTAATTTGTTGGATATTACTCAAAAGTCTTTTTTTTTTTTGTCAAAAACTCATAAGTCTTTAAAACTACAGAAACAATAAAAAGAGAGACAATTTCGATGCAGACGCAACTAGGACAGATGGCGTGAGTAAAACTTAGAAACAGATAGACAAAATAATATTAAAGAGGTTGTTCTTTTTGCAAGAACTTTGAAATTTTCTCGTCTCCTTAAGTTTTTTTTTTTTGTCTAACATCGTTATTAAACACTTGGAGTGTCTTACAAATAAAGATTACCTTCGAAGTAACAACTACATGATTTGGACTTAACAAATCCCGAATTTTTCATCATAAAGAAAATAATTTAAAATTAAATCAAAATCAAAATTTTTGATCTGAATCTCATCTGGATATTCAAGAGAGTATTCAGTCAAACATTCAAATAATTTGTGTTAAAATAAAAAATTTCTGTTATTCAATTATATATATATAGATATATTAAAATAATAAAATCCTTAAACTAATAATTTAAAAATCTGTGTTAAAATTCTATGCTATTGAAAACATTTTTAAAGGTTAGTTTTTCCATTTTTGATGACTTAAGATTGAAGATTTACTTAATTAAAATATTTATAATCTAAATCTTATCGTTCCGTTTTAAATGAGATGTCGAAAAATTATACGATAAATTATAAAAACTTCATTATATTCACCCAAAATAATATACAACTCATTAAAATAAAAAAATTCATAATACAAAATTGTATCTAATTTTCAAATATTTAAAATTCATTTTTAATTTTAATTTTATAAATATATTCAACCATATCCGTCCACTCTCAATCTTGCTAAAAAAAATGTCTTGGTCAATAACGTGTAAAGTTCCTAAATTATTAAGAAAATAAACATCAAATTTATTATAAAAAAAAAAAAAAAAAAATTAAAATAACTTAGTGCTAAAATACATATATGTATTGCGTCACCAGTAGGACCCAGTACCAAGACGGCAAGACCCGATGAAACTGGAACTCATTAAAGCTATAAATTAGTGTTCCAAATTTCTTGTAATGGCTTCTTATTATTAAAAAAGAAGAAAAAGATAAAGATAAAGATAAAGCTTTGTCCACTCACAAAAAGATGAATTCTATTGAAGAAGACGAAAGGATAATCCTCGATATCGAAGAATCTCTTATACAGGTTTCGTTATTGCTTCCTTGAAGTTTGCTATGAATCTATTTAGTAATTCTTTGACCCAAAAAAATTGAATCTTTTTAGTTATACCTATACTTTCTTCAGTGTTCAAGAATTGTTGTCCTCTTGTTCTGCTCTAGAACCACACACCGACAAAAAAAAAACCAATCTTTTGTAGTCTCTGATTCTGAAAACTATCCC